>NW_028324210.1:532500-577500 GCF_054372755.1 Phalangium opilio
AAGACTGGGCCATTTCTAAGAGTAGCCCCCCTCCCTCCCCCTTGAGGACGGATTACTTAGGGGTTAGACTAGGTTAGGTTGGTTTATTCGATGTTTTAACCGGTGGGAGATGTTGAGGTGAAGGGGGCGGGGGTCAAACTGTTGATTAGCATATTGCTTACCCGCCCACCTTATGGCCAAAGAGCTGGGTGTTTTCCCCCTGAACTAAGGGCGGTCTCCCCCCAACAGCGCCGGTGAGCCCCTTTAAAGGGGCTGTCCGACCCCCCTCTCCATTTTTTACCCACCCGCTATGTTAAGCTCTATGAGGAAGATCGTCGTTTGTCCCACTGTCCACCTTATGGCCAAAGAGCTGGGTGTTTTCCCCCTGAACTAAGGGCAGTCTCCCCCCCCTACAGCGCCGGTGAGCCCCTTTAAAGGGGCTGTCCGACCCCCTCTCCATTTTTTACCCACCCGCTATGTTAAGCTCTATGAGGAAGATCGTCGTTTGTCCCACTGTCCACCTTATGGCCAAAGAGCTGGGTGTTTTCCCCTTGAACTAAGGGCGGTCTCCCCCCCCTACAGCGCCGGTGAGCCCCTTTAATGAGGGGTGGTAACTCTGGGAAGGGTTCCAGTGACGCGTTACCTTTCTGGAGGCGACTCCGTCGATGCTAGCGATGAATCCAACTCCACAGGCGTCCTTTTCCAAGGCGGGATCATAGAGTCCCTTGGCAGGAGGAAATCCTCTCATCAGGCGGGATCCATCTTTCGCCGCCTCCATACACGCTGAACACGACACGAGTTACGACGACGAAAAACTAATGGACCCGCTGCCACCCCCGGACACGCCCAACAAGAAAAAAGAAAGAAATCAGTCACGCCGATCAAAGTAAGCCATCGATTTTCAATACGTCTCGATTTAAAGGGACGCTAAAATGATCCCTCCAACCTAAAGATACTAATTTCAGTGCCGTTTAAAGCGAAATCCATTCCTTCCATAGAATTTACCAGCGATAGATTTAATTTTAAAAATAGGAATGGAGAACGGTTAGTATTTACTTCAGCCCAGTATATAGCCCCTCCCCCAACACCTAATGATAAGTTTAAATTATCTTATTGGCTCACTTAACTACGTTTTGATGGCGAAAAATACGTAATACCTATTTACCTCTGGCGCTATGACCCGCCTCTTCTTTCATACCCCCGCCCCCCCGTCCCGGGAAAGGCGGTCCGGGACTTTGACGCGCGCCCATATTACTCTGTCCTCCATTCCTACTTCTAAAATTAAATCTATCCCTGGATTTACATACTTCTTATTTACAGAGCACTTTCTTTGGGGGCCCATAACTCGGGTTCTATAAATAGTAAGCCTTTTGAATATGTTATAGTCCTATTTCTACCCCTTCCAACGATACAAAATATTTACCCAGGGTTACAACAATCAAGGCCCCAGTAAGTGAGCGAAATGCTCATAAACGCCCCCCCCTCTAGGATTAACTCTGAATCAATCTCTGATCCTATAAGAGATACGGGCAAGTCCTTTCATTATGTCCCGCTCATATTCCTCCCCTTTCCAAAGATTTGGGGCTACAACAATCAGGGCCCAAGAGACCAGCTCTTTCATTTATTTGTCCATCGCGCTACAATGTATCCGGTCGTACAAAAAAAAAAATCTCCATGGGGTTTCGCCAGCCTTTAAAGACCTGACGTATCTCGAATAACTATCAAAGTACCGATGGAAATCAGTAAGAGCATAAGTTTATCATGCCTCTAAGTACACAAATACGGGTTACAACTGAGCATCTTCCGCAGGCTACTGTGACGTCAGAACTCCGAAGAGACAAAATTTTAAATTTCTGTCGCGGTGCAGCCACCAAGCGGTTGAGACGAAAAAAAATCATCCAATGGAATAAAGGAGATTTTTACGTTTCGTATAGGCAGGCATTGGGGGGGAGGGAACGAATTTTACTTAAGCAACCCCAAAATCCCTCTCTCTCTTGTGAGATAGAGGGGGCGGTTTCAGTCCTGAAACATTCTAAAAGGGATAAAAGAAACGCTAGGCTAGGCGGTACAATTTTGTATTGAAGTTGAGGTGATAAATGATACGGAGAGAGTATAGGGTTTCATTAAAGGGAGCCAGACAAACACGATTGCCATAGGAGGAGCAGCCATTTCTCTACTTAGAGGCATTATAAACTTATGGTAAGAGTCTAGCGAGAGCGCGCTGAGAAGTCTGCTTGGTCTATGGCTTTCCTTCCCAAATTAGAATTAAAAGGGGCCACGGCTATTTTTATATACGAGCGAGCGCAGAAACCAGTAGCCAAGCCGAGCCGCGTGGCGTCGCCTAAGCCAATCGTAGGATTTCACGCTAGCGGAAAAGCTAGAAGACTTTTATATCGACCACTTTATTCATACTGACAACTCTTTGAAAAATAAATCCCCCCCACCCCTTCAAGGTTCAGCGACGCGGCGAGAGAAAAATCGCCTAGAATCTCTCGGTTCTCAAATAGAAACGGGTTTTCGCGCGTGACACTGTCCCTTTAGAAATTGGGTGCGCCTGTACTTTTGGCTTTTCTGCGGAGCTTTTTCGCCAGGCGGAGGAGGAGGGCGGGCGGTAAATAAAAAGTGCAGGCGGAAGGAAATTACGCGAAGATTGCGTAATTGAAGAACACGCGGCGGAATCGCTCAAGTTAAATACCGAGAAACATAAAAAGGAAGCCACTTCAGATATTACCATATTATCATCTTATTCGTGATATTACTAAATAATTACAAAACACTGGGGATAAATCGAGGGGCTACTCACTTCCCCAAAAAATGTACACCAGATTTCTTATTTCCAAATATTTCCGATTTATTTCTATTATTTTTGTATTTCTTTATTTCCCGATATTTCTCCTAAAATTTCCAATATTTTCACGATATTTCCCTTAAATTTCCAATATTTCCATTATTCCTTCGTATTTCTAATATTTCTCAGCATTTCTATTATTTTTGTATTTATTTATTTCCCGATATTTCTCCTAAAATTTCCAATATTTTCACTATATTTCCCTTAAATTTCCAATATTTTCACGATATTTCCCTTAAATTTCCAATATTTTCACGATATTTCCCTTAAATTTCCAATATTTTCACGATATTTCCCTTAAATTTCCAATATTTTCACGATATTTCCCTTAAATTTCCAATATTTTCACGATATTTCCCTTAAATTTCCAATATTTCCATTATTCCTTCGTATTTCTAATATTTCTCAGTATTTCTATTATTTTTGTATTTCTTTATTTCCCGATATTTCTCCTAAAATTTCCAATATTTTCACGATATTTCCCTTAAATTTCCAATATTTTCACGATATTTCCCTTAAATTTCCAATATTTCCATTATTCCTTCGTATTTCTAATATTTCTCAGTATTTCTATTATTTTTGTATTTATTTATTTCCCGATATTTCTCCTAAAATTTCCAATATTTTCACGATATTTCCCTTAAATTTCCAATATTTTCACGATATTTCCCTTAAATTTCCAATATTTTCACGATATTTCCCTTAAATTTCCAATATTTCCATTATTCCTTCGTATTTCTAATATTTCTCAGTATTTCTATTATTTTTGTATTTATTTATTTCCCGATATTTCTCCTAAAATTTCCAATATTTTCACGATATTTCCCTTAAATTTCCAATATTTTCACGATATTTCCCTTAAATTTCCAATATTTTCACGATATTTCCCTTAAATTTCCAATATTTCCATTATTCCTTCGTATTTCTAATATTTCTCAGTATTTCTATTATTTTTGTATTTCTTTATTTCCCGATATTTCTCCTAAAATTTCCAATATTTTCACGATATTTCCCTTAAATTTCCAATATTTCCATTATTCCTTTGTATTTCCAATATTTCCGATATTTCTCATTATTTCTTAATATTTCCGATATTTCTCATTATTTCCTAATATTTCCGATATTTCTCATTATTTCCCAATATTTCCGATATTTCTCATTATTTCAGATATTTCCCTATATTTCCGATATTTCTCAATATTACGATATTTCTCGAAATATTGAAATATATTTCTTAAGGCTTGTACACCATATTTCGTAAGTGGCTAGCCCCTCGGGATAAATTTGAAAGAAAAATAATAAAGTTAAAATATTACAGATATAATAATTATAATAATAAAGAGCTGCCGCGACGCGTAGATCTAAAAATATTATTTATTGAACACAAATTATCTAAAAATATATAAAAATTATCAAAAAAAAAAAAATAATCGTAACTTAAAGAATTGAAGAGCGCCCGATGCGACCTTGGGATTAAATTTCAAGTCCACATGCCACTAAAATCTCTAGAGAGAGACTGGAGTTACCCCGTTACCGTTACGCCCTCGAGTAGCCTTTGGGCCTTACGCGGTGGATGAATGTGAATGTGAACTTGACATTCCGCCAGGATATGACAGTATGTGGCGAAATTTGCAACTTTACTGGCGATAATTATAATTATCTCTAGCGGCCGCGTGTCAAGTGCTCTTTTATCAAACCCAGTCGAGCTAAATATATATTTTTCAAAAAAGTGTCGAATAGTTTCCTTTCTAAAACGAAACTCGTCTCGAGGGGCCAACCACTCCGCCTAATGTCAGTTCTACGTATGCAAACGTCATACCCTTCTATCTCTTAGCTCAGTGTCATCCCCCCTACCAGGCGCGTACAGTATCCCCTCTTACAATAGCGCGCCTAGAGGGAGGGATACACCGTCTACTCCCCTCTCTACCGACACTACTCTATTGGTGTACGGGGATGGGAAATGGGGAGGGGAGTGAAAGTCACGGTAAAATTATTACGTAATCGGTGTACGGGGATGGGAAAGGGGAGGGGAGTGATTAGCCCCTCGCCTGAATGGATGTTCAAAATCCTTCCCACATCCTTCAACGTAAATTAACATAAATTGCGTAACTCATAGTAGGCCTATATGATTTACGTATCATAAACACGATATTAAAATTTAAAATGACGGATTACTACACAGATTTCTGATAAGTATCCGACCTCTCCGAAATTACATCGTCGCGAGAAAGTCTAGGCAAATTTTTGCCGAATAAATTACGATTTTATAATATTGACAGGTTTGCCAGAGGCGAGACCTCTTACGTAAGGGCGCGGAATTTTATAGGATGGCATGAAACCGGCGCGTGACAAAATTAACATATTTTCCTCGACGAAACTACGACGTTTTATTGAGGATTAAATAAATATTATCTTAAAAATTAAACTTTCCGGAAACTACCGCGATTAAAGCTAAAGAACAATCTTTTAGTTTATTACGTTTAAAATTATCTCTGCGATGAACTTTAATCGAGATTAGGTTGACCTAGTTCCCTAGCTTTATCATTCATTGATAATATTACGGAATTTACAAATGTTTGTAAACAATATTATAACACGCGTTTCTTTCTAGAAAATTGTTCGAAATATTCGCATTTTCGCGAGTCTTTTTGGAGCCCAAATGCCAAAAGGTTACGAAGACCATCCCCGAGAAAGTTAAACGAGGCTTAATATAATAGTAGCCTAGGAATCCTAACCGCCCTTGCTTCGCCGCTACCCCGCAAGACTCAGTTTCGATTTAAGCCTCGGTTCCTTCCATACTTTCCTATTACGCTTACGTAATTTTAAACGTTTACTCACGATTTAGAGCCTGAAAACGGTCTCGCTTGATTTTATATACCTCGTTTAAAACACGGCGGAGATTTATTTACTTTAATAAAACTGTTTTGTAAGCGAAAATTTACTTTTAGCGCCAGATAAACGACACAGAGTTTAACGGTACGTTTCCCTCTCGCGTTCGCGAAATGAGAGCGCCGGCCGACCGAAGAGTGAAGTCACAAACGCAACTATAAGCGACGCATGCGTACTTGAACCATTACCCCGCGGGTGGTGGGATTTGGGAGGGGAAATAAATTCAATTTTTTCTAGGCTTAGTCCAAACTGGCTTTGAAACGTGCAATAATATTACGAAATAAAAATCAATTAATCATTCAATAGTCAATGAAATACGCGTGAAAGACTTTCCATTGTAGTTTCCGCTTAATGCAAAGTTTGAACAATCGGCCACGGTGTTTTGACCCCTGAAAATAGGCCACCAATTGTCGAAAAGTAACGTTACATTTTGATTGATTACTTGGATCGCGTAATCTTAACATCAAAATTATTTTCCAATACCAAAATGATGTAAGACTAAAAATATCTTCGGATCTACTGGTCCAAATGTCCTGCAATACGAAAAACCCCGAGTAGGCCTAAGTACACTGAATAAAATATTACTTTTAACTTAAAAAATAAATTGCGGTTAATTATTTCTAAGCCTAATTTGCTTCAATTACGACTAATTCGATTGATTTTAATTGATGAATAATGATTACGTGACTATAAACGCGTCAAACGATAATAAAGCATTTTCGCACACCGCGAACTCCATTTGAAATTAGAGCTAAAACTCGCGCATGCGCACGCTCGCCTAGACCACTCGTTTGTGTCGTGATGCGCGTGATCGAGTGGGCTGTGGATGGGGGTACGAGCAATCTTTATGAAGATTTAAAAAAAAGTTTTTTTCGACAATAAACTTAATTTTGGGCTTCAATTTTAATTAAAACGGACATTAATTCCATTTAGAAAGAAAATTGTCAAATAAACGGTCCATAGACTGGTTGTCAACTTACTTACGTGCGTGGGTGGGCGCGGAATGAGTGGGCTATGGTTGGTGTAAGTTTAGGCTTAAAATAGGCTTAGATAACAAGCAAATTCCAATTAACTCATTTCGTTTTGTTTAATGACCAGAAATATACAGCTTTTATTTCTATTTCGTCAATATTTTTTTTTTATTTTTCGCTAAACGTGAAGATGGTTTTGTTTGTTTATCATTTCATTTTTTTTTTGGTTAGGTCAAAGGTTATGTTTTTATAACGGTACTTGTCGAGACTCGAACATGAAGTCAATTAAGCTAAAAACTATCGAATTGACACCAGAGACAGAATAATTATTTTCCAAGAGATAAACCACTAAATTAAATGATTTATCTCTCGGAGATAAAAATAATAATTTACATCAGTTTTTTTTCTACACGATTCAATGTTTTTTAAAATACAAAATTTTAGGGTTGTTAATTAACATTAAAATTGGACCAAATTTTTATTATTATTATTTGACCGCCGAAATTTCGCTTTAGTTTTCCCTGCTAAGCCTAATTTTTTAATTTAATTTAATTTAAATTATTTTGGTCCAATTTTAAATATTTAAGTCGCGTTTATTTTCCATCCCCCACCCCCACCCCTGATGCGTGTACCAAGGCTTAAAGTCCGCTTAGGGAAAAGAATTAGAAGAATGATTTCAAATTATAATTAAGAGTTAAGCCTTGGCGCACTATCTACGAGGATTGGATTGGGGATGGTGCGTTAAGCCTTGGCGCACTATCTACGAGGATTCAATTGGGGATGGTGCGTTAAGCCTTGGCGCACTATCTACCGTTCTAGGAGGATTGGGGATGGGGATGGTGCGTTAAGCCTTGGCGCACTATCTACCGTTCTACGAGGATTGGGGATGGGGATGGTGCGTTAAGCCTTGGCGCACTACCTACGAGGACTGGGGATGGTGTGTTAAGCCTTGGCGCACTATCTACGAGGACTGGGGATCGTCTGCTTGAAAAAGACAAGCAAAATTGGCTTGAAAAGTTAACAAAGTTATTTATGGCGATTAAAAAACTAGGCTTAGCAAGAAGTTTCTAAAGATAATTAATTTGGCGCTATTAACTTTGTTAATTATCATCCAATTTTGTTTAATTTAAATTAACTAACAAGAGCGAGCGAGCGAGCGGGGGGGGGGGGTGGAAATAATTAATTGGATCAACATTAAAAATTAATTAATTTAATTTAATTTAAGCACGATAAGTTTTTATTTTTTTTTTTTTTAATAATGTGGAATGTGCATCAGAAAAACGTCAACCACTAGATTTGTTTTTTCTTTTTGTTATTTTACTTTCAGCGTCGGTAAATTCTATATTTTTCTTTAATTACCAACTGCTCTTTGAAAAAACAGTTTGTTTTTTAACGATTAACGCGATGAAGAAGACGAAATACAGAGAAAACTATAAAAAAACAACAAAAACCCAACACTTTTTCATCTGTACAATCTGTTGTTTTTATAACTATAGCGCAAAATACTTTGTTTTTTACCATTGTTTTTTGAAAATGTTTTTTTTTTTTACAAATCAACAAGTGCACGCGTAAATATATCTTCGTTACGACACAATTTATTAATTACGTTTTCGTTTCTATTTAGGCTTCAAAAAAATCAAACCCCGCCCCTAAACCAAAGATGGCGGCCCACAAGATATTATCAAACATCGTCTGCTTCATTTTCCAGCAGCCAATTTGACACAAAGGTAACGCGAATTAAAGCAGACGATAATTCGTGGCTTAGAATTAAAGCAGACGATAATTCGTGGCTTAAAATTAAAGCAGACGATAATTCGTGGCTTAAAATTAAAGCAGACGATAATTCGTGGCTTAAAATTAAAGCAGACGATAATTCGTGGCTTAAAATTAAAGCAGACGATAATTCGTGGCTTAAAATTAAAGCAGACGATAATTCGTGGCTTAAAATTAAAGCAGACGATAATTCGTGGCCGCCACCATTTTGGTGGTAAGGGACGGGGCCAAATAAAAAAAAAAAAGGGGGGGGGGATTTTATTTTGTGACTTATTTCATGTAAATCTGTAGATCTATAAAAAATTGGTTCAGTTCAGTTCACCTCTTTAATAGTAAATTCCTAAGATATAGGTAAATTCAAACGAAAACAAAAAAGAATACTGTACATAATTAGACGCAATGCAATTAGGACCCAAAATCCATCCAACAATACCTGGAGTTATTAATTAATTAAAATTAAATTTTAAATATAAAGGGGGGGGGGGTAATTAATTAAGTTTAAGTTAAATTTTGGAAGAAGGGGTAAAAAAAATTGAGGGATCTGCTTAAGGGGTTCGGTTTTCTTTTTTTGGCAACTGGATGATATTTATAGTTTGTTTAATTTTAATTTTAAGTTAATTAAATTAACTTAATTAGTTATTATTTCCGGGGAAGATTAAATTAACTTAATTAATTAAATAATCGAGATTAATTCCCGAATTTTGATAAATTTTCCTAAAGATGATTTAATTTCCTCGTTTAATTTTAATTTTAAGTTAATTAATTAACTTAATTAGTTATTATTTCCAGGGGAAGATTAAATTAACTTAATTAATCGAGATTAATTCCCGAAGTTTGATAAATTTCCTAAAGATGATTTAATTTCCTCGTTATAGTTAGTTTAATTTTAAGTTAATTAATTAATTAACTTAATTAATTAACTTAATTAGTTATTATTTCCGGGGAAGATTAAATTAAATTAACTTAATTAATCAATCGAGATTAATTCCCGAATTTTGATAAATTTTCCTAAAGATGTATGATTTAATTTCCTCATTTATTTTTTTTGGGGATTGGGGATTGGGGGCGGGGCCAATATAATAATTGTCATGATTCCTAATCCATATTTGTCAACAAGACGTCACTACTTAATTAATTAATTAATTAATTAATTTAACAAGGCAGAGATTAGGTTGGTTCTTATTTTCATGTTTTTTTAAATTTTTTTTAACATTGACGAAAGCGTTTTTGAAAAAACACTCGGGAAAAAATAATTAAATAGTTAATAGTTTGTTTCTACGATGTTTGTTTGTTTGTTTGTTGAACGACGTAAACGGAGAAAAATAATATTCAGATCACCTTTAAAATAGTTAATTCTAGGCGGCTTTCATTCGTTTATTTTTTTTAATCAGCTCGCCCTCGAAAAATTTTAACTCGTCTAACTGAAGAAATTTTTAACTAAAACCCAATTAATTTTAATTAAATTAAAAATCTTTTTTTTTTAATTAAGTTTGGTTTTTTTTTTTTTTTTTTGGCTTACCATTTCATAGGGCTCCAAATGGATCATTGACATTCCCACCAGCGGGTGCCACGGGTGGACTTCCAAAGAGGTTGGGAGGAGCGTTAGAGGGGGGCTGCGATGATGACATCTGACCACCACCCATGATACCACCCCCCATGGCCATACCACCCGGTGCCGCCATACCCCTCATCTGATAGAGACATAAAAGATAAGAGAGAATAGGGGGGGGGTGGAAGGAGTCGTCAGTGCGTGGGGTAAGAATAAAAGAAGGGGTGGGAGGAAAGGGATCGGTACTCACCCCAAAGCCTCCTGGATTGGGCATAATGCCAGGGGTCGTTTGCGTAGGGAAAGGTCCAGCCATCATCCCTCCAGGGGTTGCGCCCCACTGAGCTCCTCCAGGCTGATACAAAGAGACAGTTAAAAATCATCATCGCCATCAGGGTGGTCTAGGGACTTTAACTATCAACCCCCCCCCCCCAAGCGGGACCTTATCGGGACGGACGCTCTCCGAGGGGTCGGACATTTACACGAAGTCAAAACCTTATCGGGACGGGCGCTCTCCGAGGGGTCGGACATTTACACGAAGTCAAAACCTTATCGGGACGGACGCTCTCCGAGGGGTCGGACATTTACACGAAATCAAAACCTTATCGGGACGGGCGCTCTCCGAGGGGTCGGACATTTACACGAAGTCAAAACCTTATCGGGACGGACGCTCTCCGAGGGGTCGGACATTTACACGAAATCAAAACCTTATCGGGACGGGCGCTCTCCGAGGGGTCGGACATTTACACGAAGTCAAAACCTTATCGGGACGGACGCTCTCCGAGGGGTCGGACATTTACACGAAATCAAAACCTTATCGGGACGGGCGCTCTCCGAGGGGTCGGACATTTACACGAAGTCAAAACCTTATCGGGACGGACGCTCTCCGAGGGGTCGGACATTTACACGAAATCAAAACCTTATCGGGACGGACGCTCTCCGAGGGGTCGGACATTTACACGAAATCAAAACCTTATCGGGACGGACGCTCTCCGAGGGGTCGGACATTTACACGAAATCAAAACCTTATCGGGACGGGCGCTCTCCGAGGGGTCGGACATTTACACGAAGTCAAAACCTTATCGGGACGGACGCTCTCCGAGGGGTCGGACATTTACACGAAATCAAAACCTTATCGGGACGGACGCTCTCCGAGGGGTCGGACATTTACACATTTACACGAAATCAAAGAGGAAATTCCGAAATCTTTCTTGTAATCACATTGATACAAAGAGACACCCCCCCCAGTTAAAAATCAACACCATCAGGGTGGTCTAGGGACTCTACACGTATCACCCCTCCCCCCCCCAGGTAGGACCTTACTGCGCTCTCCGAGGGGTCGGACATTTACACGAAATCCCCTAGCTTCTCGCCAACTCTTTCTCTAAATGACCTACCCCGTCCGTTTTCTGGGAATGTCGGACCCCTCGCGACCCTCCCCCCCTCTAGTCGGCCTTATAAAGGTTAAAGTAGTCCCGTCCGTTTTCTGGGAACCCCTCGCGACCCTCCCCCCCTCTAGTCGGCCTAATAAAGGTCAAAGTAATTGGTACTTACCACGGCTGCCGGCGCCACTGCGAATTGTTGACTGGCTCCCGCCCAATTGGCCGGGGGAGCCGCCGCCGCCACTCCTAGAACTGCCCCAGGCGGAGGAGGGCCCCCTCCTGGACCCCAACTCGTTCCCCCCGTTTTTGCGCTGACTTTTGGGGAACCCCATTGATGACCGCCAGCTCCCCTGATTAATTAATTAATTAATTAATGAAGTTCTCAACACTGAAATATTTAAAAAACCACAATAAGACTCTTGCGTTTGCGTTAATTACTTCTTCAAGGACTGTTTTGGTCCGTTAATATCAAGATTCTGAGCCAAACTGGCTAAACTGGAATCCAAATCGCCTTTAATCAATCCGGTGGTCGCCCCCGCCCCTTTGACGGATTTCGCCTCCGTCGTTCCATTCATCGTTTTGGCAGCGCCTCCCGTCAATGATGACGTCGGTTGCAAGACATCCCCGAACGCGTCAAAAGCTCCTCCTATCCCGAGAACCGCGAGAAAAAAGCGCCAAAGACTTCGTTAGAATTAGAATTAGAAATTACAAGGGCCAAGGCTTAAGAAAAGAAAGGCGTAAGCCTCGGTTGGCGCCAAATCGAAACGAAATAATAATGAAATCAATGGCCAAGGCTTAAGCCTCGGTTGGCAACAAATCGAAACGAAATAATAATGAAATCAAGGGCCAAGGCTTAAGCCTCGGTTGGCAACAAATCGAAAACAAGGGCCAAGGCTTAAGCCTCGGTTGGCACCAAATCGAAACGAAATAATAATGAAATCAAGGGCCAAGGCTTAAGCCTCGGTTGGCAACAAATCGAAACGAAATAATAATGAAATCAAGGGCCAAGGCTTAAGCCTCGGTTGGCAACAAATCGAAACGAAATAATAATGAAATCAAGGGCCAAGGCTTAAGCCTCGGTTGGCAACAAATCGAAAACAAGGGCCAAGGCTTAAGCCTCGGTTGGCACCAAATCGAAACGAAATAATAATGAAATCAAGGGCCAAGGCTTAAGCCTCGGTTGGCAACAAACCGAAACGAAATAATAATGAAATCAAGGGCCAAGGCTTAAGCCTCGGTTGGCAACAAATCGAAAACAAGGGCCAAGGCTTAAGCCTCGGTTGGCAACAAATCGAAACGAAATAATAATGAAATCAAGGGCCAAGGCTTAAGCCTCGGTTGGCAACAAATCGAAAGGAAATAATAATGAAATCAAGGGCCAAGGCTTAAGCCTCGGTTGGCAACAAATCGAAAACAAGGGCCAAGGCTTAAGCCTCGGTTGGCAACAAATCGAAACGAAATAATAATGAAATCAAGGGCCAAGGCTTAAGCCTCGGTTGGCAACAAATCGAAACGAAATAATAATGAAATAAAACATGCGAGAGAGAGGAAGTCGAATGAAGAAGGAAAGTGAAGGAAGAAAAATAAGTTTGGATGATGGGGACCAATCGAAAAATCAATAAAACTGAAACTAAACTGAACTGAACTGAACCTAAAATAAGAGTAAAACGGAAACCAAAACATCATCTTCTCGGGTGCGCAAAATAAAGAGGTCTTTGGTTTGGTCTAAAGAGGTCAAGTAGTGTGGAGTCCTGACCTGCCGCTCCAACTGCGGAAGAAACGGATCTCGCCGGTGAACTCAAACCAGAGGGTGGAGTGCCGTAACTAGCGGTAGGAGAGGCCCGAGCCAGACCCCCTTCCAAACGGGGGGCCACTCCCGTGGCGGGAGTCGTCATGGCACTCGTCATGGGCGAATGCGTCGGGGGAGGCGCCGAGAACGTCGCGGACCCCGGGCCCGCCGACCCCCCCAAAGACTGAGTGGAAGAGGCTTGCGACAAGGGCATCTTGGGCCCGGGGACATTCATGGCCTTCTGAATAGCGAAATTCAAATCGTCAAAGGCGGATTTCGGTTGGGCCGACGCCGACGCTTGAGACGAAGGAGGCGTGGCTTGAGGAGAGGCCGAACGCAAACTCGAGGCGGAATCGACCAAGCCAAAGGGAGAAGGAGGCGGCGCCGATAATCCCGAGGAGACCAATTTCTGATTGAAGGGAGAAGCGTTGGAAAAATCGCCGCCGCCGCTACTGTCCAAAGCGCCTCCGAAAAGATCGTTGGCCGCCGCTAACCCGGAAGTGGGAGCGGCGGGTTCGAAGGGGGCGCCGAAAGGACCAAAGCAGCCTCCTTCATTCTTGCCACCACCACCACTGGCCCAACCCGTTTCAACGGCAGACGCGCCGCCCAGTTCGTTGGAGTCTTCGACAAAACCGACATCGGGAATGCCGCCTCTGGTTAAAATGGGCGTGGTCCCCGCTCCCCGCATCATTTCCGAGGTGGGAGAGGGAGACGTCGACCGGAAGGGATCGCCACCGCTGACGGGAAGTCGCAAATTGTCGTGAAGATGACTTCCTCCGTCCGGTGTCACGCCTGCTAGACGCCAACAACCAAACAGAGTGTCCAATATACCCTAACCCTAACCCTAACCCTAACATAGAGGACCTATCCGGGGCTAAAACTAAAACTAAGTGATGGTGGATGAGTAGTGAAGTCTAAACTTAGCGCTTGTTAGACGTTTTTGATGGGCGGAGTTAGCGTGACGCGGAAAAGGGTCAATTTAGGGGTCAGAGGACCTATCCGAATCGATTCAATAGGGGGTTAAACTAAGTGATGGTGGATGAGTAGTGAAAGATTCGATAAGTCTAAACTTAGCGCTCGTTAGACGTTTTTGATGGGCGGAGTTAGCGGTGACGCGGAAGGGTCAATTTAGGGGTCAAAGTGCGTAAAGGGTACAGACCTGAAGGCGGTGCTTTAGAAGTGGCGAATCCTTGAGCTGCTTGCGACAGAGAATAGACTAAGGCTATAGAGTGGACAGAATTAAATACGACATGCGTACAAGGACAGACGCGGAAAGAAGCCCCGCCCCCTTCCACCCCCCTTCTTTGAAACGCAAAGCGAAACGAAACGAAAGAACAGTAAAACGATATTGAAGACAATAGAGTGCTGTCAGAAGCGCAGGTGTGACGTCACACCCATGCTGTTTTCCCATAAAGAAAAAACGGTAACTGTCACGGCCGCCCATTGCTTAAGGCATGCCAGACTCGTGACGTTTAACCTTGGATCTGACGTCACAACTGACAGCACTCTATTGCGCGGAAAGGTGGGGGCGGGGGGCGGGGTTTTTAGAAGGCGTGCCACCCTATCACATCCCCATTAATTAATTAATAAGATTGGTTGGTTACTCACTCGGAGAAGTATCGTTACTGCTTCCGAAAACTGCAGCGAATGAAGCGTCAGATGCGAAAGTCCCGGCGCCACCTTGAGAGACGGCCGGTGCGCCACCGAATCCTGAAAAATACCAAAGGTGTGGTCGAAGAAGACCCCTTCCCCCTAAAAACGATCAAGATGTCGAAAATGGAACCTTACCATTGGTTCCAAAGTGCATTCCAAAATTAGCGCCAGTTGACGTTGGGGCTTGCTGTTGCAACTGGGGCGGGGAGGCGTTGCCCCCGCCACCGAATAAACTATCGGCAAAGGGGTTACCACTCAGACAGAGTAAATCGTCGCTAGCTTTGGTGTTAGCGGCGTTCTGATTATTATTTTGGCCCATGGGTGAAGAAAATAGATCAACTAGTCCATCCCCGGAGGAGGAGGAGGCTCCACCCCCAATTGCCGCACCACGTGACTCGGGGGTGGGGGAAGGCAAAAACGGGTTCGTTTTAGTCGTAACTCCGTCCGAACCTTGAACTTCGCGCATACGACGCTCCTGCAATAATCTCCACTCGTTACCCCTCGAAATTATTCCCCCCAAACACCTCAAAATATACTTTCAACCTAACAAATCCACCTTAGTCCCGATGCCCCCCCCCCCCGGGCCAAAGCACCATCATATTTATCAGTTAAGGTTAAAATAAATTTGCGTGTGGTTTCCAAGGCGCTAAGGCTATATAGCGGCTCGATTACATTATAGAAATACCATAAGGAGATTATCTCTCTCTAAGGGCTCAAGCGCATCTATTAGCAAAAACATCTAGTTCTGCTAGATGTGACGTAGATTTTGTATAGGGGCTCCTTCCGAATTTTTTCGTGAAATTCGCGGGAGAGAAAAATAATTTTCAAAATCAGCCACGACCGATATCGATATCCTAAGCCGGTCGTGGTCTAGAGGCGAGCTCTGAGATAACGCTCCCAAGCGGTTGGGAATCAAACTAAAACAGGCGGGGAGGCGAGTGGCGAGACGCGAGAGAGGAAGGACTGAGGGGAAAAAATAAGTAAGAGAATTTCCAGAACCCCCCCCCCCAGCTCTCTCAGACAGTCACACAAGAGGTAAATTCGCGCTCAGTAAAAATCACGAAGAGCGAACTGTCGTGAGAAATCTATGAAGGGGAGGGAAAAATGTTCAATGCCGGGTTACTCTGCAGCGAATGCGCTCGGCCTTTGTTTAGGCTATACAATTATTATACCACTTGAGATGAGACGGATGGCTGACCAAATCGGACATACATACATTTCAACCGTAACATAGAATCTTGGGCCCTTAGAGAGATAATCTCCTTATGGAAATACCAAGAGTGCCCTCGATTTAACTCGAGAGAAATGCCTGGTCAATTCAATATACTGGCCGCGACACTATAAGTGGTACCATTTCTAGTTAAGCCTACATTGTATCTCTTTAGGTAAGTCGTAGAAAGGCAGGCAACCCCACCGCGACAAATTGAACCCCACCCAGTAAGGGGGACGTACCTTTCAATTCACTATCACTACTAAGATCTACTTTAAACTGAATTTAGTGTCAATAGTCGCCCCCCCCCCCAAATCGAAGCGAAGCTAACCCTTCTATTCTAACTACCCGCTTCTTTCTTTACCTTTATCAGTTTGAAGATCTTATCTTGGACACACACTAGTTTAAAGAGGTGCAGCCCCCGCCCGCCCCACTATATAGGCCTACCCATCGGGATTAAGGTGAATTCTAACCCCCTCCACCAAGTTCAAAGGGATACTGAAAGAGTCTTTCAAAGAGTGTCACCCCCGAGGAAAAACGAAATAAGAATATAGAGAAGCTGCTGCTGCGTTGTTAAGCGACTAGTGTAGTAGTGTGAGTTGGTTAGAGAAGATAAAGAACAGAAATCAGATAACAGATAATAAGCGTGTTAAAATACTAACCACGTCATCCCAGGCGGGTTGCTCCCATTTTATTTGCGAACTATCATCCTCCAACTACGGAAAGGCAACCAACCAACCAACCAACCAATGGCAACGAGATATTTGCCGCCGCGAGAGAAACAAGAAGAGAAGAGGCGGAGAAAACGGAAAGAAAGTTGGCAAGCAAATAAAATACATTCGAAAAACAAAGAGAGAATGAAATGGCCGCCGTCGCCATTTCACTCTCCCTTTAAATACTAATTAATTAACCAAATCTTATGTCCCGAATTTTTTTCTTTCCTTTTGACCACTGACCACCGACTAACCAAGAAGAATAAGGCCTTTTTTAATTTTAAGGAATATTTTGGTCGCGTTCAAAATAAATTTAAACCATTCAAATTAAAATTAAATTAAATTAAATTAAATTAAATTAAAATGAAAGAAAATAATTCTATAGGATCAAATCTGATTAATTAAGTATTCGTGCTTAAATTAAAACCAAATTAGAAACCATAATTAATAACAACAACGCAAAAATTAATTAAAAAAGATCCAACCTCGCAAACCATCAAAATAAAATACTAAACATGATTTTCTACAAAATAATCGATCGAATTTAAAGGGAGGGTGAAGTGGAAAATCAAGTAATTTTTTTTATCAATTTTTCTACTAATTTTAAGAGCAGTCTGCATAGTGAAACATTCAGGAAATACAGTCTCCGAATGATTTTAAAATTATTTCAAATTAGGTTCAGATTTTAAGGGTAATTTGAAATAAACCCCTCCGACCAATCGCGTAACGCCCTGCCTTTTTATTAACAAAATTCTCGTGGCACGTTCTGTGTCAAATTAAATTTAGCACGAGATTTGATAAAATTTGCGCGCGACGTGACAATCGTGGTGCGAGACACGGAGCATGCGTGCCACGAGAATTTTGTTAATAAAAAGGCAGGGCGTTACGTGATTGGTCGGAGGGGCTTATTTCAAATTATCCTTAAAATCTGAACCTAATTTGAATTTTAAAATCATTCGGAATTGGTATTTCCTGAATGTTTCACTTAGCAGACTGCTCTTATAATTAGTAGAAGAATCGATAAAAAAAATCACTTGATTTTCCACTTCACCCTCCCTTTAAACTAATCGTAATTAAAATTAAAGAAAGCAAAATCGGGCAAATGAAATCAGATCAGGATAAAACAAACGGATTTTGGTTGTTTTGGGAACGATTTAAAATTAATGGAAATTAAATCTGATTCTAAATAATTCTCGCCGTGAGACTATCACTTTAAACAAAGGGAAAGTGTAATGACTAGTTTCCTTCAGTTCAATTCAATGCAGCAAGCGCAAAAAATAAGTAAAAATAGTGGATGAGTGAGACTATCACTTTAAACAAAGGGAAAGTTTAATAACTAGTTACCTTCAGTTCAATTCAACTCAATTCAATGCAGCAAGCGCAAAAAATAAGTAAAAATAGTGGATGAGTGAGACTATCACTTTAAACAAAGGGAAAGTGTAATGACTAGTTACCTTCAATTCAATTCAATGCAGCAAGCGCAAAAAATAAGTAAAAATAGTGGATGGAATTATCTCATGCTAAGAACTAAAGATAAACGTGACCACGGGATAAAGACAAGACTAATAACCAGGGTTTCGTAATTTACCTAGATTAATTACCGTGACAATGATTAAGTAACTCTAAACCTTAAGTTACCGTCCAATATCACCAAAATTAAGGGAAAAATTTCAAAATGGGTAAATTACCAACAGTTCTGGTCATTTCACATTTTTAGGAAAGAGAGAGAGAAAGGGTCAAGTTGAGGATCACATATTTTGCTTTTCAAAGGGAGCGTGAAGTGTCGAAACAAGTTGAAATTTTAAACCTACTATAAATGAACATTTCAAGCTCCCTTTAACTCTTTACATTTTTAGGAGAGAGAGAGAGGAGGGAGAGAGAGAGAAGGAGAGAGAGAGAAAGAGAGAGAGAGAAGGAGGAGAGAGAGAGAAAGAGAGATAGAGAGAGGGGGAGAGAGAGAGGGAGAGAGAGGGAGAGAGAGAGGGGAGAGAGAGAGAGAGAGGAAAGGGAAGCCGAGGAATCGTATTTTGCTTTTCAAAGGGAGCATGAAGTGTCGAAACAAATTGAATTCTTGAACATTTCAAGCTCCCTTTAACTCTAATATTATAACCCGATCCTGAAAGATTCCCAGTCACTAAAACCCCTTTAGAAGAAGAAGAAGTAGCGTGGCGCCCCTCGTTTTTTAAATGACCCCCACCACCACCAGCACAACCCGGGATTGGGGTTTCAGCTTACCTTTAACTGATTCATGACAGCCGCTTCTTCTTCGAGGGCTTTCCTGGCGACGGCGTCGTCCAAGCGAATACCGTTGACCTCGCTGGTGTTGGTGGCTCCGTTGGCGGCGTTTCCAAAGGCGCTACTTGTCGAGGACAGAGCAGAGACAGCGTTTTTCAGGTTGGTAGACCTGTTTTAGAAATACGCCCCCCGCCCATGGCCACACCCCCACAGCCACGCCCCCCCCCCACAGAGAGAGAGAGACAACGAAGAAAGAGCGCCAACAAACAAACAAACAAACAACAAACAGTGCGGGCGGCAAACATTCCAAAGAGTCAAGAATAAATAACAAAGAATATATAAATGAACATTCACAAAGAGGAAATAACAAAAGAAAAAAAATAATAATAAATTAATTAGACTTAAATAATAATAATTATAATAATATTGTGAAATTCATTAAATTAAATTAAAGTGAATTTTAATTTAGGGATATAACTTGGAATCAAATTTAGGAAGTTTAATATTAATTTATTTAAGAGCCAAATTTAGGGTCCACCCTATACTATAGTATACAGGGTTCATACAACTTTTGGAAAACATATTTCCCTGAGATTTCCAGGTTTCCCCCCCCCCCCCACATACTTCCCTGAATTACAAGTTACAGAGTTATGGGCCTGCAAAGTATAGTCTAACGCTATTCCTATAGAGGGGTTTGAGTGTTTACGTTTTGCTTAATTACTTGGCCCCTGTTTGTCGTAGCCCTAAGTTTATAGTATGGTTGGATGGGGGACAAATTGCACTATAACATACTCAGAGGACAACCCCGTATCTCTAGTAGAACCTGAGTTACGAGCCTCCGAAGTTTATTGTTAAAAATCATAAGTGACCTAATAACAATAAGTGAGACGAAACCATACGTTGACGAACATTTTGCTTAATATCTCGGCCCCTGTTTGTCATAGCCCTATGTTCTTGGTATGGTTGGATGGGGGACAAATTGGACTATAACATGCTCAAAGGACATCCCCCTATGTCTAGTAGAACCAGAGTTACGAGACTCTAAAATTGGGTGTGACGCTATTTCTATGGCATGTTTTTCAATATTTCGCTTAATTTCTCGGCCCCTGTTTGACGCAACCCCAAACCTTTGGTATAGTAGGATGGGGGACAAATTGGGCTATAACATACTCAAAGGGCATCCCCCTATCTCTAGTAGAATCAGAGTTATAGGCCTCGAAGGCTGACTGAACCGCTATTCCTATGGAGGGGGTATGGTTATGAACATTTTCCTTAATTACTCGGCCCCTGATTGGTGGAAGTTTTAAGTATCCTTGGAAAGGGGACAAATTGGACTATAACATGCTCAAAGGACATCCCCCTATCTCTAGTAGAACCAGAGTTACGAGCCTCCAAAGTTGGGTGTGACGCTATTTCTATTGCATGTTTGTTAACATTTTGCTTAATATCTCGGCCCCTGTTTGTCGTAGCCCTATGTTCTTGGTATGGTTGGATGGGGGACAAATTGGACTATAACATGCTCAAAGGACATCCCCCTATGTCTAGTAGAACCAGAGTTACAGGCCTCCAAAGTTTAGTATAATGCTATTTGACGCAAATTTCCCTGATTTCCCTGAATTTTACTAAACATTCTAAATTTCCCTGAGTTTTCCCTGAGGTTTTTGTCAATTATTTATTTCCCTGATTATTCCAGGTTTTCCCTGTTTTCCAGGTTTGTATGAACCCTGAGCATAGTCAGGCCTAAATTTAGTATTTCCAAGTTAAGTTCTCAATTGCGATAAAGTAAATATATAAAAGTACATTGAAAAAAACTAAGAGAGAGAAAGAAGACTGACCTTGTGGCCGCTGAGGTCGTCGTCGCCCCTTTCTTGCCTTCAAGGGCATTCAAGTGTTGTTCTAAAGCATCCAATAAACTGCTCGGAGCCTAAGACAAAACATCGCAAAAGACAAATACAAATTTACTCTAAATGATCACCTTCTAACAAATATTCAAGCACAAACTGGCTGGAGTTTCTTTTAAATACTTTAGCCTGACTGACACTATCCCTTTAAAAAATATATAAAATTTAGGGTCTGACACTATTCCTTTAATATGAATTTTTCATAGGGTCTGACACTATTCCTTTAAAATGAATTTTTCATAGGGTCTAACACTATTCCTTTAAAATAAATTTTTCGTAGGGTCTAACACTATTCCTTCAAAATAAATTTTTCATAGGGTCTGACACTATTCCTTTAAAATAATTTTTCATAGGGTCTGACACTATTCCTTTAAAATAAATTTTTCGTAGGGTCTGACACTATTCCTTCAAAATAAACTTTTCATAGGGTCTGACACTATTCCTTCAAAATAAACTTTTCATAGGGTCTGACACTATTCCTTCAAAATAAACTTTTCATAGGAGTCAAGGGAAAGCGCATTGCGCGCGGGAAAGAAATAAAGGGCTACTAAAACTCACTGGGCAAATGGCAAACAAATCGAGTGAACTGCAAATCTGGCTAAGCTGATAACACGTGAGTGTGTGTGTGTGTGAGTGGGCCAAATCAAAAAACAAACAAATCAAACGCAAAATAAAATTAAAAAGAATTCCTGACAATTTTTTTTTAGAATCAGGGGGCCCAAACATTTCAGTCTCCCTTTAAAAATAAATAGAAAGTGTCAGGATATTATTATGTTTTTTTCTTTACTTTTGTTAAATCGGGGATGTCTCCTTTGTCAATACCAACATTCTGAAAATACAATTAAAATAATCGAGTTAATTAATAAAATAAATAAATATATTTAATGGTGTTAATTACTTACCTCAGCAACTTTTAGAAACTCGGCAACTCTATCCATCCTGATCAGGAACTTTTTATAAATATCCAGAGCTTCTCTACAATTTTTCTTGTTCATATCGAAATATTTTTCTAAGAGAAAAAATATATTGGTTGAGACTTTTCCTTTAAAGTTATTAACGGCAAAGGGATACTGAAACTAACGTGAAAAAAATTACAGATTACGCTAGGTTAACAAATGCAAAGCTTCAATTTATAGAAAAGATAATGTAATTAACAGCAAAATAAATTAATTATATTTGAAATGATTTCTTTAGCTTTATTCATTGGAATTAAGATTTTTTTAAAGTTACGCTTCAGTACCCCTTTGACATTTTTAAAGGAAAAGTATCACTCCTTACCGAGAAGATTTATAATTCCGTCATTATAACAGGCAAAAAGCCTAATTAAGTCCCTAAATAACAGCATGAAGCTAGAATTGATGACGCCATTCGTTAAATCATTCGAAGTGCACTTTAAACAAACAAATAAATCAATCGTAAACAGTAAACAAACCCAAAGAAGAAGGATTTAAAAAATATTTACATCAAATTCTAACAAGGCATCCAATTGTCCTTGTAGAGCCGGTAAAGTTTTTAGAAGCTGACCACCAAAATTATTTAGATTTAATTACATTTAAATTGAATCATAATTAATTTTAATTAAGATTTAAATTTAATCGCGAATAATTTTAATTAAATTTGAATCATAATTAATTTTAATTAAGATTTAAATTTAATCGCGAATAATTCTAATTAAATTTGAATCATAATTAATTTTAATTAAGATTTAAATTTAATCGCGAATAATTCTAATTAAATTTGAATCATAATTAATTTTAATTAAGATTTAAATTTAATCGCGAATAATTCTAATTAAATTTGAATCATAATTAATTTTAATTAAGATTTAAATTTAATCGCGAATATTTCTAATTAAATTTGAATCATAATTAATTTTAATTAAGATTTAAATTTAATCGCGAATAATTCTAATTAAATTTAATCACAAAAGCTGACCACCAAAATAATTATAGATTAGATTAGATTTAATTTCGAAAATAATTAATTCTAATTAAATTAATTTTAATTAAATTGTTTCCCCCGTACCTTATCAGTGTTCATGGTTCGTAACATCCCATCGTCTTTACTATTAATGGTTTAATTAATTTTTTTATTAATTATTTCAATTAAAAATGAAGGTAATTAACTTAATGGTTAATTAAGTTACCCTCGTTTAACTTTGCAGAAATCAAAGGCGACAGTTCGATAAGAAAGGGCTTTTTCGTTCAAGTACTTGGCGTACCTTCTGATGAACGTGGACATATCATAAGCGGCTGTAAAAAAGACCGGGACGGGACAAGGGGGAGGAGCTTAATCGCGCTGCCCAATGGGAGGAAAGAAACTAAAGAGAAACTTACATTGAACAGAGCTTTTGTCCAGAAAATTGCTAAGTTGAAAATTGCAATTGCTAGAGGCCAAGTATTGAGTAAACCTCTGAAATTTACACACAGCAATTGCGTGGGTGATTGAAATATGTTTAAGGATTTATTTGGGGGTTTGGGGGGGCGGGGCTAACTACCTCGTTTCCATAGCACATTAAATGATGTACGGTGATCAACGCCTTGAATACGACGACCCAACTAGCGTGTTGAGTTCGTTCAATTAATAAATTTGCTAGTTGAGGAATTGAAACGTTTGGTTCGTTGGTACAATGAAGAAGATCTAAGAAAGAACCATCAAAATCACGCCACTAGCCCTTTAACTAATAATTTACGCGCGACTTCCCAAACAGGGTTCGTACAACTTATGGAAAACAAATTTCCCGGACTTTTCCCCCCCATATTACCCCGATATTTTCAGGGTTGCCATGGAATTTTCAGAACCAAATTCCCTGACTTTGATAAAAAAATTTTTTTTTAAAATTTGCTGACTTTTCCCTGACTTTTTCGGCCCATTTTTAAATTCCCTGACTTTTACAGGATTTCCAGGTACTGTGGTAACCCTGACCTAATAACTCCGGGAGTGGGTTGTGGTTACAGGGTTCGTACGAAATTTTTATATTGGAAATCCCTGACTTTTCCAGCTTATACTTGATCAAATTATGCCAATATCCCTGACCAGTTTAAGGTGTTTACCAGAGCCCACTTCATAATTACACCTGGCCCATAATTAGCATTGCTCCAAGCTAAATCCCTGACATTTTAGGTGTTTACCAGAGCCCACTTCATAATTACACCTGGCCCATAATTAGCATTGCTCCAAGCTAAATCCCTGACATTTTAGGAAAAAACTTTAGATCCCTGACTTTTAGTCATATTTTCAATATCCCTGACTTTTCCAGGTTTTCCAGATTATCCAGGTTCCGTACGAACCCTGGGTTATTTTTAGATGGGGAAAAAATTCCCTGAATCTCACTAAAAATCATAAACTTCCCAAAGTTTTCCCTGAAACTCGAACTCAAAAATTTATTGCCCCGTCATTTCCAGGTTCGTAAGAACCCTGCAAAAACTTTCTTGACCTTTCAAACTCCGTGACAGACCATGTTTAAGCTATCAGTGCAGTTCAGAGCGATTGAATCAAGGATAAAACGGTAAAACAAGACCTCGTGGTGTACTACGTTAGGTTTAATACTATATTTGAACGAGTGATTATCCCCTCGAATTTAATATCTTAATAGGGTTTGTTTAAATAACGTGTCTCTTAAACTAACGCACCTGCCACTAAAGCAACCCCCTTACATTCTACATTTACACAAATAAAATGCGGAATACATGACCAGGGTTCATACAACTTTTGGAAAAACAAACAATTTCCCTGAGTTTTCCAGGTTTTTCCCGTATATGAAGCAAATGTTAACGAGGGAGGGGGGGGGCAAATAGGGCATCCCCGTATCTCTAGTAGAAACAGGGTTATGAGCCTCCAAATATAGTGCAATGTTAATCCTATGGGGGGGGATTGTATGTTTACGTTTTGCTTAATTACTCGGCCCCTGTTTGTCGTAGCCCTAAGTTTTCAGTATCATTGGATGGGGGACAATTTGGACTATAACATACTCAAAGGACTTCCCCGTATCTCTAGTAGAAACAGAGTTACGAGCCTGCAAAGTATAGTCTAATGTTAATCCTATGGAGGGGGTTTACGTTTTGCTTAATTTCTCGGCCCCTGTTTGTCGTAGCCCTAAGTTTTTAGTATGGTTAGATGGGGGACAAATTGGACTATAACATACTCAAAGGACATCCCCGTATCTCTAATAGAACCAGAGTTACGAGCCTCCAAAGTTGGGTCAAACGCTTTTCCTATGGAGGGGTTGTTTCTTTACGTTTTGCTTAATTACTCGGCCCCTGTTCGTCGTAGCCCTAAGTTTTTAGTATGGTTAGATGGGGGACAAATTGGACTATAACATACTAAAAGGACATCCCCGTATCTCTAATAGAACCAGAGTTACGAGCCTCCAAAGTTGGGTGTAATGCTATTCCTATGGAGGGGGGGTTGTTAATTTACGTTTTGCTTAATTACTCGGCCCCTGTTTGTCGTAGCCCTACGTTTTTAGTATGGTTAGGTGGGGGACAAATTGGACTATAACATACTAAAAGGACATACCCCTAGATCTAGTAGAACCAGAGTTAGGAGCCTCCAAAGTATAGTGTAATGTTAATCCTATGGAGGGGGTTTACATTTTGCTTAATTACTCGGCCCCTGTTTGACGCGGCAAATTTCCCTGATTAACCTGAATTTTACTAAAAGTTCCAAATTTCCCTGAGTTTTCCCCCGAGGTTTTAGTCAACTATTTATTTCCCTGATTTTTCCAGGTTTGTATGAACCCTGACATCGTCAAAATACAAAGAACTCTTATAAAACTAGTGAGAATAATTCTAATAAAATCGAATACTTCCAATAACCCAAGTAAGAATTCTCACTCTTTCCCTCCCCCACCCAACTATTCAGGGCTGCCAGATTGATTCAAACTGAACTGAGTCACAAAGCGCGTCTGAGGGGACTTCAAACCCTGACCCTCCCCTATTACGTAAAACCACGGAAATTCGATATATTTTTAAATGGAAGAATGTTAAACCGCCATCAATAAAGAATCCGCCTCTAAATGTAACATTGAATTTGAAATAGACTAGTGGCACCCCACGTTATTTGCCCCATAGACCTTAACACAGTCAAATCAAGCAGACTGCCATTAGTCGATTGGGGGGTGGGGGGGGGTTTAAATCTGACACATTACAAAGTCTAACGTTGAAATAGAGTTACGCCTACTTCAAAATTTAAAAAAAAAAAAAAAAAAAATCGGACAAGCATTTATGCATCAAACACAAAGAAAGTTGGGTCAACTTTCATCTTGGAAAAAAAAATTAGGTCAACCCAATCCGGTTGACCTCTTGACCCTCAGTACTATGTTGTCAATTATTGGGCCAAACACTGATTAGGACGAAATCTTTCTAAGTTTGAAATTATTAATATTACTACATCTACAGTTACATTTAAGGGGTGGAGATCTTAATGGCCTAAAAACTCTAATTAAAGGTCTATTTTCCGCAAAAGATTGAGATAGGATTGAACTTATCGTGGATTTAAAATTAATTACGTTAATTAAAATCGCTTTAATTCGTTAAATACATAGGGATTTCAAAATATCTCGGGGTAACAGGGGTCACGTTTATACCTAATCTAACAATTACTAACTAGTATTTACTTATCTACTACCAGATTAGTGTTAAGAAGACCGAGGCTTAATCTTTACTTTCATATAAATGATAATATCCAGCTCCCCAAGAATCCGCGATTGAAATGAATTAGAAATAATAATTATATAGTAGATTTGGCTAAACTTTACTTTAGCTCGCGCATTCAAATTACAGTTTTTTCAATAAATATCTTTTCTGGGAGGTTAATTATACGATAATTAGTTAAATTTAAGGTGCGGAAACTAACTTACATCAATATTTTCCATGTTTTTTGTAATTTATTCCCTCTTATTCCCTTCCATGAGCGGCTAATGTGCGCCTGTTTTTGTTATTGCCAAGGCTTATCAACTGCATAAATATCACCTTTTCCAAAATATTACTAAATATTGTCAACTCCAAGTAATGTTAGGTTTGCGGAAACTATTATAATCAATATTAGGTTTGGTTAGGTTAGGTTAGGTTAGGTTAGGTTAGGTTAGGTTAGGTTAGGTTTGGTTAGGTTAGGTTAGGTTAGGTTTGGTTAGGTTAGGTTAGGTTAGGTTAGGTTAGGTTAGGTTAGGTTAGGTTTGGTTAGGTTAGGTTTGGTTAGGTTAGGTTTGGTTAGGTTAGGTTTGGTTAGGTTAGGTTTGGTTAGGTTAGGTTAGGTTTGGTTAGGTTAGGTTAGGTTAGGTTAGGTTAGGTTAGGTTAGGTTTGGTTTGGTTAGGTTTGGTTTGGTTAGGTTTGGTTTGGTTAGGTTAGGTTAGGTTAGGTTAGGTTAGGTTAGGTTAGGTTAGGTTAGGTTAGGTTTGGTTAGGTTAGGTTTGGTTAGGTTTGGTTTGGTTAGGTTTGGTTAGGTTAGGTTAGGTTTGGTTAGGTTAGGTTAGGTTAGGTTAGGTTCGTGAAAATATTGATTAAAATAGTTTCCGCGACTTAAATGTAATTAATTATCATATAATTAACCTCCAAGAAATGATATTTATTGGAAAAACTGTATTTTGAATGCGCGAGCTAAAGTAAAGTTTTTCCGTAGATTTTATCGCCCGAGGCTTAAGAACAGGGCCTAAAGTCCGTAACGTAAAGACGAAAGTATAGTACTCACAGTCTAAATGTTTCTTCTTGGGGCCGATCACTTCTTCGGTAGTGGCTTTGCATACGACTCTCGCTAAGCCTTGTCCGGCGAGAGTATGTCTGGCCGCGGTTAACCGATCGTTCAGAGTCTGTCCCGACATTTTTCAAAACGATGAAATTAATAATAAACTAAACGCGAACTTCTGACGATTATTATTTCCCGGGGAATGAAATCCCCTGCCGCCGGTGAGAGATGAAATATTCACCGGCGAAAAATACTTGGCTTCTACGACAAACTCTCTCGTCTACACTACCCGGACCGGGGTTAATATCCAACTTGCGGAGTGATTAAAATGGCGAGAGAAAATCGGGAAATTCGGAATCTCCCTCTGACGTCACGTGACAAGAAAGGCACGTGATACGACTAGGCCAATAACAGCGGGAAAAGAAATCCTGTAGGAACTGTGAAAATAATAATAAAATACCTAATACATTAAAGCCTAAAATAATTTTTAAATAAGCCAATTTCTTAAAAAAATAAGGCTAGAATTATTCACAGAATTTCTTTTATCCTAAAACTCGGAGTAGCCGGTTGTTTTCGTTTCATTTGAACGAATACGCCCCCTTTAAAAGCTACTTGCAAAAACATCGTAAGTCCAAAGTCAAAATCTTTCCTTTCGTAAATTGGTTATTATTTACGTTAATTTTGAAAAATAATTATAGATAATATAAAAATAAAATAGTTTATTGCAAAAAATTATTTTCCGAAGGATAGGCCTACCTACTATTTATATTTTTTAATTTGGAATTGAAAATAAAAGTTACTACATTTTAGCTATAAGAAGTCAACCTGATCTCCGTTGCCCATGGCAACCACTATCAGATGACGCATGCGCTATCGCTACTAAAAATGAAAGATGAACTCGGTTACTACGCTGCCTTTGGTTGTAAACCGAAAAACGGGTGTTCTTGAATCCCCGTGTTAAAAATATGCAAATTAGTCCGCTTAACGTTGGATTTCAAGAACACCTATTTTTTAGAGCGTTCAGTGCCGTCATCATAGTCAACGTATGAATCGTTTACGCTATAAAACCACTTTCACTTTTAGCCTCACCATAAAAATTCCATGGCGTGAATATTAATATTTTAACTAACGATGTAAAACTACTTATTATAATAATAATAATTAAACGCAGGCCTCAACCTTCGAATACAATAAGAAATTGATATTTTAGACAAAAGTCATTTAATTATATAAAAAAGATTCTATTTACATTCTATCAAGAGGTTTTAGACCTAATATTTTCATTCCAGTATTTAAGACTAGTTTTGAGACGTGAAACAAGAAGTAGCGAGCCTGAAAATAATAAATTCATTAGGCTTAAGGCAGAAACATGACGCCAAGCCTAATTTTAGGCTTAAGACAGAAAATGACGCTAAGCCTAATTTTAGGCTTAAGATGGGAAAATGACGCCAAGCCTAATTTTAGGCTTAAGATGGGAAAATGACGCCAAGCCTAATTTTAGGCTTAAGACAGAAAAATGACGCCAAGCCCAATTTTAGGCTTAAGATGGGAAAATGACGCCAAGCCTAATTTAGGCTTAAGATGGGAAAATGACGCCAAGCCTGATTTTAGGCTTAAGACGGGAAATATAACGCCAAGCCTAATTTTAGGCTTAAGACTGAAAAATGACGCTAAGCCTAATTTTAGGCTTAAGACAGAAAAAATGACGCTAAGCCTAATAAGTTTACATACTTCGATAACTGTCCTTTTGTTTTCTCTTAAAATTAAAACATTATTCGCTTTACCAATCAGGAAACTATAACAATATCATAATAATTTTAATCCAAATTAAACTAATTAATTAATATAATTAAATACCATAATTTGAATAAATATTGAGCTAGAACGCAAGGCTGAAGAGTCAAACGCGATTCCAAGATGGCTTCGTCAAATCTAAGCTCATTTGAAATAAAATTTGAATTTATTTGCGGTGTAAAGCAAAAGTGTGACGTCAGAGACGTACTTGGCAATATGGGTTACGAGACGCAACGCCTCCGTTTCGTACAAAAGTGACGAATCAAACTCGGTGTTGAGAATATTGCCAAATCTTCGTTCCAAACTAAAAAGCAAAGCCAACTTTCAAGGGGCCATAGGAAATACATTGCAACCTATTTCCGTTGTAATTAACTTAATTACGCTTGCAATTAAATGATATTTTAACACGATGCTCTCGAGAATGTATACTTTAAAGGGGTACTTTCATTTTGTCTCTACCATTTTTGGTTCAAGAGATACGGAAGTGTTTTTTAATTGGTATCGAACGAAAGCCACCTACCAGGGGCCATAGGAAATACATGGAAATTAATTTCCGTTGTAATTAACTTAATTACGCTTGGAATTAAATGATATTTTAACACGATATTCTCGAGAATGTATACTTTAAAGGGGTACTTTCATTTTGTCTCTATCAATTTTAGTTCAAGAGATACGGAAGTGTTTTTTAATTGGTATCGAACGAAAGCCACCTACCAGGGGCCATAGGAAATACGTTGAAATTAATTACAGTTGTAATTAACTTAATTGTCGTTGGATTTAAATGATATTTTAACGCAATGTTCTCGAGAATGTATACTTTAAAGGGGTACTTTCATTTTGTCTCTATCAATTTTAGTTCAAGAGATACGGAAGTGTTTTTTAATCGGTATCGAACGAAAGCCACCTACCAGGGGCCATAGGAAATACGATGCAATTAATTTCAGTTGTAATTAACTTAATTGTTATTCAATTCTAATGATAAAATAATTTAATAATCGATATTACAATCCTCTATCTAACTGCGCTTTAGTTTTTCTTCTATCTATTATAGGCCTAGTTCAAACGATGACGTTTTTAATTTTCAGAAGTAACGTAATAACCATAAGTGAGCCACTATCATAAGTATTATAATAATAATAATAATAATAATAATAAGGGATACAGAATGGTTAGGTTAGGGGCCATAGGAAAAACATTCAAAATTATTTTCTTTATTTAATTTTAATTATAATCGAGGTTAATAGTCTCCATTAAGTCCTCTATCCAAATACGCTTTCAAATTTCTTTTATCTATTACGGTTTAAAAGAAAAATTAATTTTCTTTCTAATTAACTTAATTATGATTTAAATTTAATGAAAATTACAGCTAATGAAGATAATTAAGTGCTCTAATTAAATCTGCTTTCGAATTAAAGCTATCTATTACGGTTTAAAAGATATAGCGCTTTTAGTTCCGTGTCACGGGAGAGCCACCTTCCAAGGGGCCATAGGAAATACATTGGAAATTAATTTTCTTTCTAATTAACTTAATTATTATTTAAACTTAACGAAAATTACAGCTAATAATCTCCATTAAGTGCTCTATCTAGATCTGCTTTCAAATTAACGCTATCTATTACGGTTTAAAAGATATAGCGGTTTTAGTTCCATGTCGACGGTAAGCCACCTTCCAAGGGGCCATAGGAAATACATTGAAAAGGTTTTTTGCTTGTAATTAAGTTAATTATTATTTAAAATTAATGAAAATTACAGCTAATGAAGATAATTAAGAGCTCTATTTAAATCTGCTTTCAAATTAGCTCTATCTATTACGGTTTAAAAGATATAGCGCTTTTAAGTTTTCTGTTCAGGGGTTTGTGAGCTACAAGTGTGAGGGGTTTTCTCCTTAATTACGGCTTCTAATTAAGTTAATTATGATTCAAATTTAATGAAAATTACAGCTAATAATCTCCATTAACTCCTCTATCTAAATCAAGTTTCAAATTAGCTTTATCTATTACGGTTTAAAAGATACAGCGCTTTTAAGTTAGGTGTCACGGGAGAGCCACCTTTCAAGGAGCCATAGGAAATACATTGGAAATTAATTTTCTTTCTAATTAACTTAATTATTATTTATATTTGATGAAAATTACAGCTAATAATGCCCATTAAGTGCTCTATCTAAATCTGCTTTCAAATTAACGCTATCTATTACGGTTTAAAAGATACAGCGATTTTAAGTTAAGTGTCGACGGAGAGCCACCCACCAAGGGGACCATAGGAAATACATTGAAAGTAGATTTTCTTTCAAATTAATTAACTTAATTAATTAAGCTTGATTAAAAATAATAATAAAAACTTACGAGGCGAGCCTGGCGTGATTATATTGCAACTGAATTCCGGTATCTCCTTTAAGGCTCAAAACTTTGCTCCAATCAAACTGGTAATCATTTTGCCTCTTGGCTTTCAAATCATTTATTACGACGGCTGAAACTCCCAAAATATTGGCAATCTCCTCCTCTTCGCTCTCCTCCACTTTCGTGTCTGACAGAATAAATTAAAAGTACTCGGGATTATAACGAGACGCCTTACTTGAACTGAACTGAATTTTTTATACTGGGTGAATTGATCATGGCTTTCCAGGCTAAGATTTTGGCTTCGTCCAACAATTGTTCCAAAAAGACCACTTGACCTTTTCTGGTACTTAAACCCCTGATGCGACCAAATTTGACGTGCTGCAACGACCTAATTAAAAATTTATTAATTAATTAATTATAAATAAATAATTAATTAAGAAAATAAACTAATTAAATTAATTAAAAGAAAAATAAATATTAAGAAGAAAAAGCTAATTAATTCAGAGAAAAATAAATAATTAAGAAGAAAAAATTAATTAATTAATTATAAATAAATAATTAAGAAAAAAATAAATAAATAATTAAGAGAAAAATAAATAAATAAGAGAAAAATAAATAAATAAATAAGAGAAAAATAAATAAATAATTAAGAGAAAAATAAATAAATAATTAAGAGAAAAATAAATAAATAATTAAGAGAAAAATAAATAAATAATTAAGAGAAAAATAAATAAATAATTAAGAGAAAAATAAATAAATAATTAAGAGAAAAATAAATAAATAATTAAGAGAAAAATAAATAAATAATTAAGAGAAAAATAAATAATTAAGAAGAAAAAATTAATTAATTATAAATAAATAATTAAGAAGAAAAAACAAATTAATTAATTATAAATAAATAATTAAGAAGAAGAAACGTATTAATTAAGAGAAAAATAAGTAAATAATTACTCAAACCAAGAATATCCCATTTTCTCTAGAACTTGTTTCAAGGCACTAAAATGTTCAGTTTGACCATTCTCAACCACGTAGAACATTTCTTCAAAATCAAAACGACTTTTTCGATCAATGGCCGCCGCTATGTCTCTAAAATTAAAATTAAAATATAATTAGCTATTTTAATTTCAATTAAATGCTTAATACCTAGTTAAGTAAAGGGTCGATCCATCTTTCTTCAAAAGTGGTAATTGGACTTGGTGATATTTGGCAGAATTTATTTCAATCTTTAAAGATCCATCGCTAAATTAAATTAATTAAAATTAATTAAAATTAAATTACAATTAACAGAAATTAAAATTAAATTAATTAAAATTAAATTAAATTAATTAAAATTAAATTACAATTAACAGAAATTAAAATTAAATTAATTAAAATTAAATTAAATTAATTAAAATTAAATTACAATTAACAGAAATTAAAATACAATCAACAGAAATTAAAATAAATTAATTAAAATTAAAATAAATTAATTAAAATTTAAATAAATGAATTAAAATTAAATTACAATTAACAGAAATTAAAATTAAATTACAATTAATTAAAATTAAATTACAATTAATTAAAATTAAATTACAATTAATTAAAATTAAATTACAATTAATTAAAATTAAATTACAATTAATTAAAATTAAATTACAATTAATTAAAATTAAATTACAATTAATTAAAATTAAATTACAATTAATTAAAATTAAATTACAATTAATTAAAATTAAATTACAATTAATTAAAATTAAATTACAATTAATTAAAATTAAATTACAATTAATTAAAATTAAATTACAATTAATTAAAATTAAATTACAATTAATTAAAATTAAATTACAATTAATTAAAATTAAATTACAATTAATTAAAATTAATTAATCGAGTTAAATTAATCTTACTCGGAGGGTGTGGCCAAATTTTTCCTCTTAATTTCTTCCATTAATTTAAGAGCTTTCTCCCTGTACATGGATTCTCCCTCAATTTCATCAAAGGAAATTCCTAATCTCTAATTAAAATTAATTTAATTTAATTGAAACTAATTCTAATTATAATTAAAAGAATTAAAGTTAAAACCTGATAAGATTTATCAAATTCCTGCAGACTTTTGAGTCTCAACTTATTCCATCTCCGTAATAATTCCTCATCCCCTGGAAATTTAATGATGATTTAATTTTAATTACAATTAAATTTAATTGACCCCAACTAATAAGTTAACCTTTTTCCATTTGATTAAAAACCTCCTTGGCCTTAATATAAAATAACTCATCATTTTCAGCTTGGGCATTGGCCGCCACATAAATCTACGAACATAAAGTCAATTTTATTTCCCCGAGTTCACGATAATTTAAATTAAAATTAAAATTTACATTAAGTATTTCCGATATAGTTAATTGATCTAAATCAGTGGTAGAAGCGAAGGAATCAATCCCCGCTGTTAAAATTCCATATTGTGTCCCCCAGTCGCCCAAATAATTCATTTTAGTGACGTGGTTCCCCAAATATTTTTGTAAATTAGCCACGTAGTTCCCTATTATGGTGGAACGAATGTGACCAACGTGAAAAGGCTTAGCAATGTTAGGAGAACTAAATATGATAGTGTATATTAAGTTCCCAATCCCCAAAATTAATTATAATTTAAGTCTAACCTGAACTCTACGATAGTTTTCCTTCTCGGAAGGCATTTCAACAAAGGACTAACGTTTTTCAGGTCATCCAAGTACTTGTAAGTACCAAGTAACGTTTCTTCCATGAAAGTACTTGAATTAACAGTGAAACATAGTAAGGGATTGTAAGTGTCATTGTGGAAATTGACATCTACAATCCCATCTGGAATTATTAAACCCTGCAAATACGTTTAAATCCTTAAGTAATTAAATTAAATTTAATTAGAGTTATAATGGGACCTACATTTCCTCTCAATTTAATCAACAAATCCTTATCAACATTAATTTTCTCTTCCTTTAATTGACTAGCAATTTTATTTAACGGAATGACAAACTGGGGTTTACTAAAGATAATTTTAATTTCAAAAATTAAGTTAATTTAAGGTGTTTTTTTTCACTTACTCTTCCCTAAAGTCGCGGATTCTAACCAAACTGGCCAAATTTGTCAATGTTTCTTTTCCCAAATTCAAACTTTGAATTACCTGAGAAAACGTATTAATTACGCGTTTAATTTTAAATTAATTTAACTAACCCTTTTAGCTACGGCGTAATGTAAGAGAGAAGCCATCAAACAAAGTTTAAATAAGGCGCCTTACAAGATTGCAACACTGTTGACCACAAACACAAGATTGACTTTTATAAGCAGACGAAATTGGCGGTAATCATTAACGCATCCAGCCAGGGTGGGAAATAAGGAAATTTTTTAAACTGGACACTGGGACCAGTGACCTAAATAATAAACTGGTCTCCGGACTGGTCCCAGCCTTTGTTCTCCTATAGATTTGCAATTAATAAACTGGTACCAAGGACGAATAACCCCCACTTCTTGAATTTAAAAACTAGTCCAATCAATTAATAAACTGGTTTTGGACCAGAGGAGGTGTGCTATTTCCCAGACTGATTCCAATGTTGCCAGCATGGAGCAATAAATTAGGAGACGAAATACGTTTAAAGCTATTTTAAAGGAATTGTAGCTTTTACTCCAAGAAACCTACTCCATGGAAATTACAAACGGAAACTGAGGCCCCAAGGAGGAAATAAGTTAGGCCTTTGATCCTATTGATCTGTGGAGTTCAAAGGTCAGTCAGAGAGTGACTTTGTGATTTTATTTACCAAGAAGATAAATATCAATTAACATTAATTTAAATATTTGAAATTTATAATTTTGATTAGAAGGAACTCTAAAAAATGGCCGACGATGAATACGAACCCGATGAGTAAGTTAAAATATAGGTTAAATGAGGTGTAACCGTTAAGCCTTGGCTATAAACAACGCGTGAACTCTCGAAATCGATGTTTTAATTAATCGAATTACCGTTAATTATTAATTAATTTGAAAGTTGCGCGTGCCGGGTGATGTATGAAAGAGTTTTTAAAGGAAAGGCGGCGTCTGAAATAGACTTTAAATGTCGATGTCTTTAAAGAGTGTAATTCTACCTCTGGCTTGCGCTTTTGTTTTAACTTTAATGGCTTTTTTACTAGTATGGGTGCTGATGATTTTGAAGATGTTGACGAAGAAGAAAACTTAGACGAAATTGACCAAAATGAGGCAAGAATCCCACTCCCCCCCCCTTTAGACTCGTTTTAACCTAAAAAAAGATAACACCCCACCCACCTTTAGGAAGAAAATATCGATGTTCTTCCGAGTTCGGAGCAACAGCCAAAAGAAAATCAAAAGAAGATTACTACACCTTATATGACGAAATACGAGAGAGCCAGAGTCCTTGGGACGCGCGCCTTGCAAATTGCGTAAGATTTCCCCCTGACCTCTTCACTTGACCTTAAAAAATGACCAATTTGAATTTAGAATGTGCGCTCCTGTTATGGTTGAATTAGAAGGAGAAACTGATCCCTTGCAAATTGCCATGAAAGAATTAAAGTAATTAATTAATTAATTAATTACCTAGTTAATTGGCCCGAGTGTATTAATTTAATGAATATTTTAACAGGGCAAGAAAAATCCCCATTATTATCAGAAGGTACTTACCAGACGGAAGTTACGAAGATTGGGGAATTAATGAGTTAATCATTACTGATTAATTTAGTTTTCTTTAATTTGTTAATCATTCATTCATTTGTAAATTAAATAAAGCAAATAAAAAACTCATACCTTTTTTACTATATCAACTTTTGTCTCATTTGTACTTCATGAATTTGGAAATGACATCCTGGCTTTATAGATTGCGGTCTTTAGCTGAAATGGGTTTATAGATTGTGGTCTTTAGCTGAAATGGGTTTATAGATTGTGGTCTTTAGCTGAAATGGGTTTATAGATTGTGGTCTTTAGCTGAAATGGGTTTATAGATTGTGGTCTTTAGCTGAAATGGGTTTATAGATTGTGGTCTTTAGCTGAAATGGGTTTATAGATTGTAGTCTTTAGCTGAAATGGGTTTATAGATTGTGGTCTTTAGCTGAAATGGGTTTATAGATTGTGGTCTTTAGCTGAAATGGGTTTATAGATTGTGGTCTTTAGCTGAAATGGGTTTATAGATTGTGGTCTTTAGCTGAAATGGGTTTATAGATTGTGGTCTTTAGAAGGGAAGGGTTTATAGATTGTGGTCTTTAGAAGGGAAGGGTTTATAGATTGTGGTCTTTAGAATGAATGGGTTTATAGATTGTGATCTTTAGAAGGAATGGGTTTATAGATTGTGATCTTTAGAAGGAAAGGGTTTATAGATTGTAGTCCTTAGAAGGAAAGGGTTTATAGATTGTAGTCTTTAGAAGGAATGGGTTTATAGATCAAGGATGATGGGGGAGGATGCGAAATCTGAGAGAAATAGGCGCGCTAACTTTGGAACGACTCAGGTTTGGTGGGACGCCAATAATGGGGGGAGGAATAGACGGACTCAATTGTAATTGGTTCGTCTGTAGCCCCTCTTGACCAATTATCAAGGCGTCCGACTATTCTTCCCCCCCTTTTTTGGCGTCCCACCCAACCCGAATCGTTCCACAGTTAGCATGCTCCTCTGGCCATCATAGTTGTTAGAAGAAATGAGATAGTTGATTTTAAAATGAGTAGGGCGAATGTTTAATTCATCTGTTTTAAAGAATACATTTCGCGACGACGTTTGTTAGTATTTTGTTTTAGTTAATTAGTAATTACAGTTTTGTCCTTTGGTGTTTTTTTCCCCCTATAGAAAAGTCCCCGCGTTGACGAACCCCTCGTTTTGTTTAACGGTACTTTGACGGCGAAAGCGAGATTATACAGAGACAGAGATTTGAGAGAGCTGCGTGGTTAATTAACCACCACGGATATATAAGAGTTAATTCATATTATTCGAATTAATTATTTAGAATAATCGGAATTTAAAATCAGCTGTGACTGACATTTCATTATTATTTTAATTTTAAGGCATAAACTGGCTAATTTGCTTAATTAATTCCTTCAATTAGGAGCCGGGAAATTGGGGGTGTGGGGGTTGGGGGGCGAAAATGGGCCGGGTAGAAATTAAAGGTTCCTTTTTCTTTTAAAAACGTCATTAACTTTAATTATACTAATTTTTACGCTATATATTAATCGCGGCGGCGGCGGCGGTCGTCATTCATTCATTCATTCATTTTTTATCGACGTTTTTACAAAGAAAATTATGAATCATTTTTTGTTAATAAAATAGGCCAAATTTCGTCTATTAAAAAGGCCCGGGAGACTTTCATCTTCTTGATAGAAGCGAGGGAAAAGGGGGCGTGTCATATTAAAATTCCACGCTTAGAAAAAGAGGTGAGGGAAAAGGGGGCGTGTCATATTAAAATTCCACGCCTAGAAAAAGAGGGAGGTTAAAGGGGGCGTGTCATATTAAAATTCCACGCTTAGAAAAAGAGGGAGGGAAAAGGGGGCGTGTCATATTAAAATTCCACGCCTAGAAAAAGAGGGAGGTTAAAGGGGGCGTGTCATATTAAAATTCCACGCTTAGAAAAAGAGGGAGGGAAAAGGGGGCGTGTCATATTAAAATTCCACGCCTAGAAAAAGAGGGAGGTTAAAGGGGGCGTGTCATATTAAAATTCCACGCTTAGAAAAAGAGGGAGGGAAAAGGGGGCGTGTCATATTAAAATTCCACGCTTAGAAAAAGAGGGAGGGAAAAGGGGGCGTGTCATATTAAAATTCCACGCTTAGAAAAAAGAGGGAGGGAAAAGGGGGCGTGTCATATTAAAATTCCACGCTTAGAAAAAAGAGGGAGGGAAAAGGGGGCGTGTCAAATTAAAATTCCACGCTTAGAAAAAGAGGGAGGGAACAGGGGGAGTGTCATATTAAAATTTCACGCTTAGAAAAAGAGGAAGGGAAAAGGGGGCGTGTCATATTAAAATTCCACGCTTAGAAAAAGAGGGAGGGAAAAGGGGGCGTGCCATATTAAAATTCCACGCTTAGAAAAAGAGGGAGGGAAAAGGGGGCGTGTCATATTAGAATTCCACGCTTAGAAAAAGAGGGAGGGATAAGGGGGCGTGTCATATTAGAATTCCACGCTTAGAAAAAGAGGGAGGGAAAAGGGGGCGTGTCATATTAGAATTCCACGCTTAGAAAAAGAGGGAGGGAAAAGGGGGCGTGTCATATTAAAATTCCACGCTTAGAAAAAGAGGGAGGGAAATAGGGGGCGAGTCATATTAAAATTCCACGCCTAGAAAAAGAGGGAGGGAAAAGGGGGCGTGTCATATTAAAATTCCACGCCTAGAAAAATAGGTGAGGGAGGGGCTTGTTTACGTTTTAGGCCTACTTATTCCTTTTTTAAAAAAATAGACCAAATTGAATTGAAATTCGGTCTATTTTAATATTACTTATTGAACCACTATTTTCTACCCTTCCTCTCTGGGGGGCGGGGGCGGGGGCGTGGGGGGAGCCTAAAAGCATCGACTAATTACAATAAAAATTGCTTTAATTAATCCATGCCGCCACCACCGATAATTTTTACAAATAATTATATTTAATGTCGATTTATATTAGGAGTTTTAATCTAAATTCGAAGTTGTTTATTTGACTCGTTTCTTTTAAAATATTTAAATTGTTTTTATGATGATATTTTTCCATTTATTTAAATACTTTGAAATTGTTTTTTTTTAATATATTAAGAGTTTTTTTTGGGGGGGGGGGAAGGAGAAGGGGGGATTGGGGGCGGGTTCGTAATATATACTTTGGGGGGGGGATAGTTAATTTCTAAATCTGACCTGACAGTGTTGCCAGGCAGAGGCGTCGCTCCGATAATTCCCTCCCTTTGCAGTCTTTAATTTTCATTCTCTATTAATTAAGGTCACTATCGAGTTGTTTGTTTGTTTGTTTGTTTTTTCTTTGATATATATATATATAGGTTTTGTTTCTTTGTTTATTTTACAATTAGTATAATTATTTGACTCTTCGTATAGACCCAGAAATTAAGTAATTAAATTAAATTAAAATTAATGATTTTCCGGCGTCATTCGTGAATCGCGACTTCTAAAAAAAAATGTCATCTTTTTGATCTAACCTCCAATTAATTAATTAATTAATTTATATATATGCTAATTTTTCGTTGAATATTTTATTTATTATAATATTTATTTAATTTAATTTGATTAAAAATAAATATAGGAGGAGTCAGTTGCCGAGGCGATGACCTCATGACCCCAGCTCAATCTATCGTTTGTTTATAAATCTCTCCGAAATTGATTTTAAACCCAAAGATCAGGAAATTATAATGAGGGGTTGAAAACCGCCGCCCTTATTATTCCCGACGCGTGTACCGAGGCTTAAGACGCGTCCATCTTTAATTATCCGTGTCATTTTTTGAGCCAGATTTGTCATATCGGGCCTTAAGCCTCGGCTCGAGCCAGATTTTTCACATCGAGCCTTAAGCCTCGACTCGAGCCAGATTTTTCACATCGAGCCTTAAGCCTCGGCTCGAGCCAGATTTTTCACATCGAGCCTTAAGCCTCGGCTCGAGCCAGATTTTTCACATCGAGCCTTAAGCCTCGGCTCGAGCCAGATTTTTCACATGGGGCCTTAAGCCTCGGCTCGAGCCAGATTTTTCACATGGGGCCTTAAGCCTCGGCTCGAGCCAGATTTTTCACATCGGGCCTTAAGCCTCGGCTCGAGCCAGATTTTTCACATCGAGCCTTAAGCCTCGGCTCGAGCCTTAAGCCTCGGCTCGAGCCTTAAGCCTCGGCTCGAGCCAGATTTTTCACATGGGGCCTTAAGCCTCGGCTCGAGCCAGATTTTTCACATGGGGCCTTAAGCCTCGGCTCGAGCCAGATTTTTCACATCGGGCCTTAAGCCTCGGCTCGAGCCAGATTTTTCACATCGAGCCTTAAGCCTCGGCTCGAGCCTTAAGCCTCGGCTCGAGCCTTAAGCCTCGGCTCGAGCCAGATTTTTCACATGGGGCTTTAAGCCTCGGCTCGAGCCAGATTTTTCACATGGGGCCTTAAGCCTCGGCGCGCGCATCGGGAATATTAGTGGAGTGGGTTAACCGTTAATTGTTTTTTGCCCGATAATTGACGGAGAGAGAAAGATAAAGAGAAAATTGAGAGATATTGAGAGAGAGATACGAGATAACGGTAGAGAGAGAATGAGAGAGAAAAAATGTAGATTGATTTTTAGGCCTATTTTGACCTTTGACCTGTGGGGGGGGGCCTGGCGTCGAGCCGAATCTCGACTATATACCTACTATTTATTATTATTTATTATTATTAGTTTACGAATATTATTTATTAGTGGTAGTTATTTATTTATTTATTTATTAGTAGTAGTAGCACCCTGGTGGTTGGTTGGTGAGTAGTTAAGTGGTTAGGTTAGGTTAGATGTCGGAGTTGTCATCCTGAGCGTAACGATAGTAACTAACCTCTTGTAGTGGCTCGAGTGGCAGGCCGCTGTCCTCGTGTCAAGAAAAGGTCTCTTTGGTCGAGGACGTATTGAAGCCCGTCAACGGCATGAAGGGAAGTCCGTTTTCAGGTTGGCCGTGAATGTGCGCGTTCATCACGCTCCCCATGACGGTCCCGTCAGACTTCTTGCGAATGGGCTTCGTAGATCCTCCGCAAATAACGGCGAATTTCAGCTCGCGACATAGCTCGACGCACAAGGGCTCCTATCCACACGCACCAACGCACCAAGACGTCACACCCCCCGTGAAAATTCAATTGAAATCATCAAAGGACGGACGGGGGGGACATAGTCGGAGGGGGGACACTACTTACCCTTTCTTCTTCGGCCTCTTTCCTGGCTTTCCATATAAACTCGACGACCGCCGCGATGCACGCCAGAGCCAAACCGGCTAAGAGAACGACGAAGACGCCTCCAACGTTGGCGAGGCCCAGCTCGTTGGCCGAGCCAGATGAGCGGCTGGTTTCTTCGCTTTTGCAGACCCGCCCCGGATTCTTCTGCTTCCACCACCGCTCCTTCAGAAGGTGCAGCGTTCCGCTTTCTTGAAGTTGTAAGATGGCGCTCGACAAAGGTGTCCGATATGGCGAACCTTAATGTCCCCGGCCCCAAGTTGAATTGCCAAACAAAGGAGCGCGGGAGAAGAGAAAAGTAACTCTTACCAGAAGGCGTGGCGATGCCGTAGCCTTTCGAGTCAAGCATTCCCCCAACTTGCGTCAAGTCGCAGTTCCTCTCAACGATGTACTCGATCGTCGTCGACTCCATCAAGAACGCGTAATTGCCTTTGCGAACTCTCTCGACGCCTTTCATGTTGGAGTCCGTGAACACGTTGGGACGGGCCGATTCCATAAAGGCCCACATGCGCTTATACGTTGGGATCTTTGACTCCTGTCGGGGTACCAATGAACGAACGCGATGAAGCGGGGGAGGGGGGCGTGGTTAAGCCTATTCAGTTACCTTGAAGAAGACTTTGGTCGATCCGGAGCCTACGCAGCCGTAGTGGATGGAAGTCTGCTTCGCCAGATCTTCGGCACTTTCGATGGGCGACACCATTCTTTCGACGGTTAAAAAAGCGGCTAAATTGGCCGTGTATGACGATACCATGATTAGGGTGAAGAACCACCATATACCGGCCACGACCCGAGTCGAGACGGCCCTGGGTGTCAGTTCGCAACCTTGTTGCATCAGACAACCGATGGTGAACCAAAGGGTGTTGAGAATGGTGAACTGGTTTTCCAGTTCGTCGGGTTCCTGGTTGCAAGGATGGGGGTTTGTCCATTCGTAGGGGCTGAATCTGGCTACGATGAAGAGGAAGAGGGTGACGCCCAGGAAAGCGGTCACCATGTAGAGCCAAACCTCGACGGACAACGGTGATAGGAACGAAAATAGGTTTGGTATCTTCCGGTTGGGTTTCCTGAAGAGGATACTAATGCCCAAATTCATGAAAGGCATGGTGAAGTCGACAGCTTGTTCTCGCACGTACGTGATCGTCAAATCACCAATCGCTAAGTCGGCTTTCTACGGAGCACCCCCAACAACAACAACAACCACCATACTTATGCCGGAAATAGATTGAACCCGAGCCAACCAACCAAGGGTGTTCGGGGATTGGGTTGGTTGGGTGGGTGTGTTAAGGGGGAAGAAGATGACTTACCCCATCTATCAATTCTCTTATCATGCCGTTCCATTCGCCGTGTTCGTTTCGGCTGCCGTATCGGCCGTCGTCGACCTCCTTGAAAATGTAGTCGAATCCCAAGTTCTTGGAGATGGCGTCGATCAAATCCACGCAGTATCCCTCGTACCGATCGTTGCCTTCCAGTTTCTCGTTCGCTTGAGGCACTTTACGAATCGTGTACGGATGATTCTAACCAATAAACAAAGAACGGAACGGGACGGACGGACGGACAGACAGACAGAGAGAGAGAGAGAGAGAGACAGAGAGAGAGAGAGAGAGACAGAGAGAGAGGGAGAGAGATAGAGGGAGAGATAGGGAGAGAGGGAGGGAGAGAGAGGGAGAGATAGAGAGAGGGAGAGAGAGATAGAGATAGAGAGGGAGAGAGATAGAGATAGAGAGGGAGAGAGATAGAGAGAGAGATGGAGAGAGATAGAGATAGAGAGGGAGAGAGATAGAGATAGAGAGGGAGAGAGATAGAGAGGGAGAGAGAGATAGAGATAGAGAGGGAGAGAGATAGAGAGAGATAGAGAGGGAGAGAGATAGAGAGAGAGATGGAGAGAGATAGAGATAGAGAGGGAGAGAGATAGAGGGAGGGGGAGAGAGATAGAGAGAGAGGGAGAGAGATAGAGAGAGAGTCAGAGAGAGAGAGGGGGGGAGAGACAGAGAGAGAGGGAGAGAGAGGGAGAGAGAGAGTCAGAGAGAGGGGGGGAGAGAGAGACAGAGAGAGAGGGAGAGAGAGAGAGACGCTTTTGAAGACCAAGCACTCGATTAATAAGCCCGGGCGGTTAAAGTTCTTACGATTATGGAGGTGACAATCAGAGTCTTGTTTTTCAAAGATTGGATGATTTCTTCGATGGCCCTCGTGTAGTTACTGCTGGCGAATAATCCCGAAGAATTCCAATGACCCGCCTGCGGACGCGACCATAAAAAAATAAAAATACCAAACCCTTCCTCAAATGAAGGTCATTTATCAAAGCCATACTATCCTTGTCCCCTCATCATTGACGGCGACCCGTGTCCTATAACCTAAATGTCTTCCCGAGGCCCGAAAAGAAAATTGCTAAACCCACCCAGACCCGGATCCATTTCATTCGTCCAAGAATATTACGTTTGTAAATAAAACGCTAAATACTTTAAGAGGACGAGGGACAAGGCGTCAATATTCACGGGAAAAAGGAATCTACTCGTGAGCGTGACGTACTATAGTTAATAACCTATTTCTTATCGCGAGTTCGCTTGGCAAGACGGCCGTGATTTTTTTGGCGGATAGTGACTTGTTTTTGGAGCGTGTTAATGATAAGGAGGCGTGCCCCCCCAACCCCACCCCCGGGGCCCCAGACAATGTTCTTTTCCACGGGGTTAACCAACCCCAGCCCCGGGGCCCCAGACACGGGGTTAACGCTTATTATCTAAGTTATAACGTGTCAGAAGACAGCTTTTTCTTAGAGGTACCTACCATTCGAGGGGCTGGTCACTCGTTACGAGATAACGCCTATATCTTTCATTATTATTGGCGAAAGTGACCAGTCCCTCGATCGCGACTTATCAGCGGCAACGATTAAGGTTAATAAATCGAGAGGACACCAAAAAGCTATTAAGCCTTTGGGTCCACGGGTATTGGGTGCGTGGGTGGGTGCAAAAATAGAAAGGAAATAATCTGACCTGTTTTAATCCTTCGTGGGTCAGTTCTATCACTTTCAGGGTGAAATCTGTGCGAAATCCTCGATGGTCGAATTTGATGTTGCCCGTTAATCCTTGGAATTGAATCTAGTGTTCGCCCCGGCGAAGAAAGAGAATCGGATTAAATACATCAATCTCTACAACGACAAAACTTAATCCTTGGGCCTCAAATCAATCACCAAGGTGAACCTGAACTTAGGGCAGAGTTCATACAACTTTTGGAAAACAAATTTCCCTGAGATTTCCAGGTTTTTCCCCACCCACATACTTCCCTGAATTTTCCACAGTTACGAGCCTCCAAAGTTTAGTGTAACGCTTTTCCCATGGAGAGAGGTATGTTTGATTACGTTTTGCTTAATTACTCGGCCCCTGTTTGTCGTAGCCCTACGTTTTTAGTATGGTTGGATTGGGGACAAATTGGACTATAACATACTCAAAGGACATCACCGTATCTCTAG
>NW_028324210.1:582500-630000 GCF_054372755.1 Phalangium opilio
AACTCTAGGGGAATGAAAAGCGGAGCGGTGTTGGCTGGGGCCATAGCCCCCCCTCCTTTCTTAAGAAAGAAAAGAAGGAAGAAAGCGTGGGGCAATAGCCCACTGCCATTCACGGGTGTAGACTTCCCTATTATACGTATAAAGAAAGAAGGAAAGAGTAGCCGTTGCCGGCAAGTCAAGGCAGCGCGTCTTACCCTCACCTACCCCTGGCTCCCGGCCACGCAAACACTATGGGGAGAGAATATAAGGAGGCGAGGCCTTTTGAATATTTTAGAGCCAGCGCGCCTCAAAGACTCGCGAAGATTTAAGGGAGGAACAAATATTATATTCCAAAGAAAGACGGAGCGAAGGAATTTATTCCAACTTCCCATTGAATATTCATCGCGAAAAGTAAACGAGTCCTATTCTCAGTATAGAGTTTCTCGAGATGGAGAATTAATTTAACAGGGATTCAAGAGCGACGCGGATAACTTCGTCGGACATCGTATATCATGGCGCGCCAGAATTAGCGCTTTATTCCATTCGCCCGCCCGCGCGTTCTTTCTCCTTTCATTTATAAAGAGAAAGATAAAATCATTTTACGGGAGATATAAAACCCTACGTAATAATCCGCCCCCCCCATATAAGGTATCTCTTGGAAATCTCAAAGCATAAATAAATAAAAGTTGGATTATCCTAGTTATTCCCGACGCGCGCGCCAAGGCCTAACTCCCGATATAAAGCTCCCAACCCAAGCAGACGACGCGTTATTTTCACAATAGAGTAATGTCAGTTCTACAAAGCAAACGTCATACCATAGAGTAGTGTCGGTAGAGGGGGGAGTAGACTGTGTATCCCTCCCTCTAGGCTCGCTTTTGTAAGAGGAGATACTGTACGCGCTTGGTAGGGGGGATGACACTTAGCTAAGAGATAGAAGGGTATGACGTTTGCATACGTAGAACTGACATCTAGCTCTAGCTCAGTGTCATCCCCCCTACCAGGCGCGTACAGTATAGCCTCTTACAAAAGCGCGCCTAGAGGGAGGGATAAACAGTCTACTCCCCTCTCTACCGACACTACTCTATAGATTTGTCAGTTAAAATCACCCGATAAGGTGGATTTCCAAAGTGGCTACCTCGTTCTTTTTTCTCATTCTCATTTAAATATTGCTTAGTGACAAATGAAACCTATCTTTGAAATCCGCGCCAGCCTGGACGAAGAAAATCTACTTAAAACTGAATCAAATTTCAAGAGGGGGGGGGAACTAGGTTGCATAATCCCTTCTTGATTGTCCTAGATAATACGAACAAGACTCTTCACTCCCCCCCCCCTAAAAAATAAATTCTTTGAATTTCCATCTTAAAAGGGAAAGAAGAAAAATAATTCTTTTCGCCGCTCGTTTCAACATTTCTCGATTAAAGTGGTGATGGCGTGTTAAGGCTTTTTTTCTTTTCGTCTCCGCAGTTCTCCCTCTCGCTATTACGAAATGATGAGTTTCAACCTCCCTCCAACGAATTTAGCAAAGCTTATTTAATACTTCTCTTCGAGAGAAGTGTACCACCACAAAGCGGAGCTAGTAAGTGTAACGTCATTCTTCGCAACATCATTTTACATTTGGAGTGCGCAAGGTTACTAAACCGAATCACATACGCCATGTAAATAGTTCCCTACTCATCATTATTCTATTAGCGTTGAACTAATTAGCGTTGTGCTGACGTCAAAGCCTAGGTAAAACGTCATGGGCTTAGCTTTGGCAGTGGGCGGCCATGTTTGGTACCAATTTGGTTCTATGGGAAAATAGCATACAAAAGCTTCTGGGATAGCTCTATTTGGCAAAGACGCGTGCGCTTGCGCGTTTTTGTCCCACGTTAAGACCCACAAAATCCGCGTAGAGATTCTGACGGCATATTTATGGGCTCGCAACCATTCCTATTAACTGTATGTATTCCTAATAAAATTCAATACTGAAGGTGAAAATAAACGGTAGAGGGCCACTAAGGTTGGAGAAAAACTTTCGCCAATGTGTACCTTGGTACTGAAAAGCCCAAAAATAGAAAATCTTTGTTTGAACTAGGGCCAAATCTTAACTGCGTTTGAATTTCTGTATAAAGTAAAACCAAGAAGGGATATCTAGTTAACTAGGGAGAAGGTATAAGATGCCTAAGTATTCGCGCGCCATAGTCCCAGTCCCCCTTTCAAAATACAAGGGGGGACGAAAAAGGAGGCTTGGCTATTTTGCCACTCCTCAGTCGTCATAATTTTCGTCATTCGCGTCGCGCTGACGCCACTTTTCGAGAACCAATGAGATGCTGGTTGTAATCTAGAGGCGAGGATTAACTCCGGACCTACGTTATGTGGCGAATTTAAAACTTCTCCCTAGTAAACTAGACATCACTTCTTGGTAAAACATTTCCCCCTACACTCGACCGTAAAAAAATGTCTCCAAGGCTAACCCCTATCCAGATATTTATTAATTAATTAATATATACGAAGTTAACGTAATTAATCGAATACAGAGCCCGCATTAATTATATAAATATCTCGGCACGGGCCTTGTCACTTTGTCAGCTTGCAAATGAACTGATTTAGCGTCGAACAGGCGCAAAAACTTTAATTAAAACAGCAATCTGGATTTATCGAGAAATAGCGTACGGCTAAACACTCGAAAAAACCTGGACCCACGCTGAGAAATTTCTCCCTAATGTATCCCTTCTTATTTTTTCAGGAACTAACTATCAGGATAGGTTAGAATGTAAGTTCAGGGTTCATACAAAATCTGGAAAATCCATTTCCCTGATATTTCCAGGTGTAAGAGCCCCTAATTTTATAGAGTATGCTAATAACACTACAAACATGGCCTTGAGAGGACTCAGAGCCTCAGAGGGAACGCGAGTACCGCTGGAGCCATGGCTGGAAATTATTATTTTTTCGGCTACCTCGATCGAAAATAAACTGGATTGGGCGAAAAGTACACTATCCTCGTAAATTTCCCTGATTTCCCTGACATTTACTATTTATTTGAAATTTCCCTGATTTTTCCCTGAGGTTTGACGCAAAAATCAATTTCCCTGATATTTCCCGGTTTACCAGGTTTGTATGAACCCTGAATGTAAGTTATATCCCTGCATAGCTTGGAGCGGAACTAAAATCTATATTTAGAAAAAGCAGAGGCGATATTTGCAGAGCAGAGCAGAGGTGCTCTGGGGAATGAAAAAATACATTAGGTAAACTTAAGGGGCAGATATATAAGGGGTTGAGGGTGAAATAGGGGGGTTCAACCCCCCCCCCTAAGGTAACGTTCATTAATCACCGGGAATTATTATTAAGAAAATAGAAAGAAAGAAAGAACGAAACAAGCAAGGGGTAAATCACTTTTACGATGATTAAATACGCCCCCTCCCCGGTCGGAAGCGGGAAGATAAAGCTTATAAGTAATATATTAAGGAGGTTCTCTAGACCCCCGACCCCTATCTAGGATTAGACAAGACGCCAAGAAAAAAACAAGGCCCCCAACTCCATCCTTACATCATCTTATAGATAAGAGATTCAACTTGAAACCGCCGCTTATTTATGCAAAAAAATATTTAAAATAAATTGAGGGGTCTAACATTACACCTTCCCATTATAAAAAGTGCATGGCGGATCCAACGAGATCTTTCCGTCTATCCGACCTCATTGGCAAACCTTGTTACGATGTCAGATTTTTTTATCCTACAGAATCCTAGCGCGGGTTGTCTTTGTACGGGGGGCTCATGGGGAGCGGGGGTCTCTGCCCCCAGGTACCTTTTTCCGCAGTTGTTGGGGTCAGTGCGTGACAAAATCAAGCTAGCTAGGGGACAAGACCTTATCTTTGACGCACGCCAAAGAATCTCGTTTCTTTTGGTCGCGACTAGTGACGTAGTAGTGATGTCGCGTACTCAGGGTTCATACAACTTTTGGAAAACAAATTTCCCTGAGATTTCCAGGTTTTTCCCCATATACTTCCCCGAGTTTTCCAGGTTTTCCCCGTATATGGAGTATCCTATGAAGCAAATGTTAACGAAGGAGGAGGGGGCAAGTAGGACTATTACATAATCAAAGGACATCCCCGTATCTCTAATATAACTAGAGTTCTGAGCCTCCAAAGTATAGTGTAATGTTAATCCTATCGACGGAGTGTTCACGAACATTTTGCTTAATTACTCGGCCCCTGTTTGACGCAAATTTCACTGATTTCCCTGATTTTTACTAAAAATTCTAAATTTCCCTGATTTATTCCAGGTTTTCCAGGTTTGTATGAACCCTGACTGTCTATCCAATTTGAGAAATACATACATTATTTTAGAAAAAGGAGAAACGTATATTATCATGGTTCAATTAGCGTTTAAAGGAATAGCGACGTGATTTAAAAATTATCTCAAATCTAAAGAAAACGTTACTTTTTTGAGAGTTTAAACTCTTCTGATTCCAAAAATATGCTTGAATAATATTTAAATATGAAGGAAAACGCAGAAAAAACACTTTGAAAACTTGAAATTTGGGGGACAAAGGCAAATTTGCGGAGAAGATTTTTGGCGGGTTTTTCACCTTGCTACGTCATTCACGGCATCTCGCGGAAAAGCCAAGCGCGAGACTCCCGAGTTTACTAATGCGGCGCGCGCGCGAATCTGAATAAATTAGGCTTAACGCTGCGCGGCTACACTAACAGGCGCGTCACGTGAGCGACATCTAGAGTGAAAATTTCTCCTTACTACGTCATCAAACGAAAGAAAATCTCAACTAGGCCTTTTCCAAACACAAAACTTTGATTGCAATTTAATAAATTGCTACGAAACCAAATAAAAAAGTAAACATATCATAATAAACTAGATTTTTCAAGGATTTTTTTCGCATTTTAAGTTTGTGGGTGACGAAAATTATGTCACTAACACTTTAAATTGTTTAAAGATACTTCTAAGAAATGGCCTCTTTAACCGAGAAGGAACTGGCATTATTTATTTATGTTAGAATTGGAGGAAATCTCGAAAAACGTCGTCGAGGACGCTTTCAAAAATGCATTCCCTATATATTACGTACGTCGAGCTTAAAATTTTTATTTTTCTTTCCCTTTTCTTTCGACAAGCTTTGATTCCGATATAGAGTGGTGGCAAAAACTGTGGTCTACATTTCAATGAGGGGAAAATGCATCTTTAATCCAAAGCTAGCGGCTTTTTAAAATGACCCCGTCGCCGCCGCCGCTCCATCTTCCTTCCTCCAACCCCCCTCTCCCCCCGAATCCCCCAACATTTTTCCAAAAATGAATGAAAAAATCATTTTTGGCCTCGAATCTAAAATTCAAAAATGTCCTTTTCGGTTTGGCGGAACGACTTTCGACTTCTACTTTCTACGTCGGTATATTTTATTCTCGTTCCTCTTAGGGCCCGGAGGGGGGTCGAGGGTGGACTCGAAATCGAAAGAGAAAAGATGAAAAATGTCACGTATTCATCCCCCGGGGGAAATATCCTTCTCTCGTTTATGCCCCTCCCCCAACTACCCCTCACACTGTACATTCGACTCGAGAGAGAAAGTCGAGCAAAATATTCCGAATTTCGTTTTGCCAATGTTTTACGCGAGAATAACTTATTTTAGTCATAGATACCGAAAGATACCGCGGAAAGGTTCGCGTCGAAAAACTCAATAGACCCCCCCCCCTACGAACCTTTTCGTAAACACGCCGAAAGACCACCATGGTCTTTGCCAAAAGACAATGCACGCCCTCCCAAGTCCCGACGCGTGGGACAAAGCTAATCAGGGTCAAAATGACGCCGCGTCAGAGTCGAAAACATTGAAAGCGCGAAGCCCATGACCCTGTTGTTTAAAAGTGGCGCCTTAAACCTTGGGCACGCTCTTCGGGAGTGAGTAAGGGTGTAGGTGAGTAAGCGGAATGACTTACCGTCGTTGTCTTCGTAAAGAATGGCGAAATAGTTCCAGTTTTTTGATTTGACAAAATCGAGGTAGGCTTTTCCGAGAGCGCTAGGGTGAGGGTACAAGTTCAAGGAATGGTTATCGTGCCGGGAACGGTAATCCCATCGAGTCTCGATATGTGGTACTTGCAAGACGTCGCACGTCGATTGCACCGCCGAACTGGCCTCCACCGATTGAGGACCGAAAACGGCCGCTAAACCCTGCTCCAATAAATCGCAAACTGACAAAGAAGAGAAAGCGTCATTCGTTAAATCCAATCGGCACATCCACGTGTAACAAGGAGGATATTAAGCGTCCGCTGTCTTTGACGCTTTCAATGACCCCCTACATTTCGGAGTCCCCTCCCCCCAATACGGAGTCTATTTTTAGGGACACGTCCCCACCCTACCCGGGAAATCTTTCTTTCGTCTAAAGGATGGTACGGCTACTTAAACTATCGGACATTCGGGGGAAGATCGGCTGAACCCTAACTGGTAAACGCGAGATGTCGTGGGCCTAATTGTTCTCCGCTCGGTGTCGAGTAAATAGTTGGGCGTTACCCTTTCTGGCGGCTTGGAAACTGTCGTGTTGTTCGAGTCTTTCCACTTGGGCGGTGACCAGGGACTTTGGTAGCATCTCGCCGTCGCTGTTCACTCTGTCGACGGCGTACCGAAATGTCAACTCCAACACGTCATCGCCCGCTTCGAACAAACCACCTATTGACGATAAAATACGTTAGAAAAATCAAACTTTAATTACTAACAAATAAAATTGGGCAGAAATTAAACTAATTTGAGCAAAAACTAAATTATAGGCCCCGTGTTCCGGTGGATGACCACTCAGTTTGACCCTTAGAGGACGCGGCACCCTTATTTAAATTTATGACGGACTTATCAGAAACACCCGGTGTATATTATTACCAACTCGAATAAATTAAATTTTAATTACGAATAATTATAAATTCATATTCAAGGAGAGATGAAATTAATTGGGTGATGACGACAGAGAGAAAGAAAGAAAGAGAGAGAGAGAGAGAGAGGGAGGGAGAGAGAGAGGGAGAGAGAGAGAGACGGAACAAAGCTATGATAATAACATTTTTCACGGGTCCTTAATTTTACGAGAGAGAGAGAGAGTGATTTATTATTAAATATATTTGTCGGAAAAATCTTATCTCTGGAATCGAGGAGTTTATAAAAGTTAAAAACGCGTGCGACGAAAGAACAAAACAAATTCAGTTCTTCCAAACGAATTCTCTCTCTCTCTCTTTCTCTCTTGGCGGAGGCAAAAGTAGCCTTCCGCGCGGCTAATCGAATTTGGTTGGAACGGGTTGCCCGCTTTCCCAACCCCCAAAACTAATTACTAAGTTGGAAGAATGAAATAAAGCGCGATTTCCTTCACGCCACGCGACTAAAAAAACCAGACTGAAATTCCGAGCGAAACATCATCCTATCCTACGTCCTATCACCCGTGGTAACGGAATCGCCAAGTTCCGCGTGACCCCACCCCACCCCTAACACCCCGTCCGTTTCAAGGGGTCAAACAGTCGAATCAGAAGACAAACACCCGAGATTCCATCTCTACCCTTCATTAGATACGTACTAAACGAATGTTTAAAAATTATTTGAATTTAAATGAAAAACTAGATTTAACTTAAGTGAATTAAACGATGCAAGGGGCACCCTGGATTGAGCGACTCCGCGTACGGCGAATATCCGATCTCTCGGCCAGTATCTCTTTTCCGTTAGATTAAAGGGTCGCTGGGCTCAGTTGTCCCTGACTTCCGGTTTTCCGGTTAAGTTATTCGGGAAAAGGGGAATGACTTTCCTTCCCGCGCGCATTCATTTCAAAGAATGCCTTTTAAACTTTCTTTCTTTCTTTCTTTCTTTCCTTCTAGTTGCCGGATTCGAGCAATTATTCGTTCGCCTCCTCCTCAGTTTCCTTAGCACCGAATTCTAGAGCTAAAAATGTCGCTTAAGTCGCATCATCGTCTAAGAAATAAATGAAGCAAACTTGACGTTGTACAATCTCAGATAGAGTTAAGCGAGGACGCGTTGAAGGGATACCGGATGGATGCCTTAAATCGGTATTTACCCGCGGAACGTAATGGATTTCAAATATAGATTTAACTAAAAATGTACCTAGTAAGACGAACCTTTTCATATCGAAAGATAAACAAGTAGCTTGACTGCGGGTTCCGTTTATTTTAGGAAGAGCCGGCGCTTTAAGCGTACGAAAGGGAAGTCGCCCGCCATTGCAACCGCAGCGCCGCCATTTTATAACGCCAATTAAATATTCATTCTAACGTCAACACGCGGCGGAAGTCTCTCCTGCCTATTTTCAACTCGTTATATTAATGAGAACTTAATTAGAAGGGTATTTTTAATCCAAATAATTAAAAATTTACGCCCAGAGTCTATTTCCCATAAATGCAAAGATATCCGAATAAATTCGCCTTCATTCTCAGATTCCAGTCGCGGCAGCGCCACGCTTTTTACCGTGGTAAGTCCTTCGAGTACGTTATAACCCTATTTCGAATAAATTAACTAATTGGCGATAAAAAAAACGTTAGTTAAATTGGTAGGTGTATATACGAATTTGCTAGATTGCGTGGCTTCTGAGAAAATTCTGGAGAAGTATAGATGAGGGAGCGGAAAGCTTGCGGCTGCAAATTCGAGCAATTTTTCATAATTTTCGCCGTCCTTTCCTTCGCGCCTGTTCCGTGTATTAAGGTTTATCTCTTCCACGATGGCTCTCCTTTCATTTTACCGATAAAAACGGGCGCGCAAAAGCCATTAACCGAGGAACCTATAAAATGATACCCGAGCGCGCCCGTATCTTTCTCCTTGTGTTTCTTAAGGGCACTTTTTAACGATAATTAGCGAATACTAATTCGCTCCCTCGTCGCCACCCCCAATCAGCCCACCCCCGTTTTTGCTCATCTTCTAATAATTACCTACATTAAAAAGCAGCCTAGCTATAGCAACAAGCGAGCCCGCCATATATATTTTTAGGAGCTTTAAAAATATCGTCACCGATTATATAATCGCCTTTAATATTCGATGATATTCAAAGTTGCCAACTTTGTGACAACGCCGCGCATTGTCCCTTCCCCCCCCCTCTATTTAAGCACCGTAAAATAGAGCAATCGAGGTGTAAACGCTCAGTTGGAATACAATGGAGAAACGAGTGGTCGGATATGCGTACGTAGCTCGTTTAAGGTTGAAACGAAGCTAGAGATACTCGTCAAATTCAGTTGGCGACACCTTGAAATTAAGGATTCATGGTCTCCGCTCCAGGTTGGCCATTGCAATCAGTCAAACGCGATAATGGACTCGCAATCCTTTTCAATTAGATTAAGCCGGTAGCGCGCGCGCGGGGCCAAGGCCTAAACTCGACCCCGTTTCAAATCCCGTTCGGGGCATCAAACCCCCTGCCCCCCCGCCCCCACCGACTAAAATTCCAGCCAATCTAATTCCCCAGAAACACAAACACCCCCGTCATCCCCCACCCTAAGCCTAACAGGCCGGATACCGAACCGACAATATAAACGAATAAATACGAATATAATCAATTCTTTCGTGAATATTTTAATAGGCGAGCCTTACAATTAACCCTTTCAGGATATACTTCAGCCTTTTAAATATTCTTGGAGCGTTCATGGCTCGCCTGTTTAAAGGGGGGGGGGGAGCGGAGAGGAGGGGTCGAGAGTAGAGACAATGGAGACGAGAGAGTGAGAGAGAGAGAGAAAAGGGAGGAGGGCGGTTTGAAAACTGGACTAATTAGTAAAATTTCAATTCCTTTGAATGGCAGAAGGCTAATTCGACGCGGGAAGCAATAAGATTGTAATCAGCCTGTCGTCCTAAATAGCTTGACTTCAATGCCCCGCTCGCCCGCTCGCTTTTATTATATAGTCAGAAATACTCATTAGAAGGCTGCCTTCCCTATGGCGACGGACGATCAGACACATTTGGACGCTTAAATGGAGATAATGAAAACCAGTGACAAAAGCTTTCTAACGATTGCTTGCCAGCAATTTCAAACGACTGATGACACATCTAACGAAAACAAATTTACCCATACAGTTAGTTTCAGGTGTCAAAAATAGTTCTCGACTTTTAAGACTTCAATTACATACTAGCAGGGATAGATTTAATTTTAGAAGTAGGAATGGAGAATAGAGTGATCTGGGCGCGCCAAAGTCCCGGACCTCCTTCCACGGGACGGGAGTGGGGGTATGAAAGAAGAGGCGGGTCATAGCGACAGAGATAAAAAAGAATAACGTATTTTTTTTGCCGTCCCCGTCAGCAACGTCATCAAAACGTAGTTTAAGTGAGCCAATGAGATAATTTAAAATTTTCGTTACGTGTTGGAGGGAGGGGCTCTATACTGGGTGGTCTATGACTCGGACTGAAGTAAATACTAACCGTTCTCCATTCCTACTTCTAAAATTAAATCTATCCCTGATACTAGCTAAGTTATAGGCGTTGCGAGGATGATCGGTCATAGAAGTATAGTACACTTTCAACTCAAAATTGATTGACAATAGAACCATACTACGATATAATGACACTGCCTTTTTGAAACACATTTAATTTACGAATTCGTATCTAAAAGAGAGTGTTGAATTCAATTTGAAAAAAAATAATGCAAAGTTCACCATTTTCGTTTTAAGTCCGTCCGTCCCTCAAACACACACACGAGTTCTTAGATAAGGTTTTAACACGCTAGAAAACAGTTGGGTAAGTGCGTATAGAAGGGAATAAAAGGGGTTCCGGATATTCAAATTGATTTCTGGGGGAGGGGGAAGGGGGGTGCCTTTGAGAGAATTCGGGGATAGCGTGACAATCAATAGGAGAAAGAGAAGGGAGCATACGCGCCGCGTCCAAGTTTCTAGGTGCAAACGACAAGGCGAAGATATAAAAGCGTTGGGGGTTCCTCCCCCGCCCCCCTTTATAATACGTAATTACACTCAACCTGCCTTAAGATAATTTATTCCAATATGTTCGGGGGTGGGGAGAGCTGAAGCCAGATTAGATTTCGCTAAACACTAGCGACTGAGATGGCGATGGGGGCTTCTCCCCCTCCCCCCCCCCCCGATTTAAGCCCCTGTTTCGCGTTAATTAATATGGCCGAATAATATTTCCCTTTGACCTAAATTCATTTTCCAACATCGTCTTGAAAAATATATTCTTTAATTCCGAGCGGGTTGTCACTTTTGCAAAGATGACTTGGAGGAGGGCGTATAGATATGGGGCGAATTCCGAATAAAACCAACGATATAAATAAAGTCGTTCTATATCGTTGAGGGGCCGATATTTTGGCGCCTTGTAAAATTTTATTTCAGTGAGGATATCAAGGCAGGTCCGGAAGTGCCCGCCTGTAAAGAGCGCCACTTCATAAATTGTTGCTCGGAACGTGCACCCAGCACCGAAGCATCGTGTCTTGGCGCCGAAGCCGTCGAAGCTCTTTTCACTTACCGATAAAATTTTACGCCTGACCAAAAATGATCGTAAAAATACACCTTACGATAGATGTCTTACGGAGAACTCGAATATTTTCATTCGACCACGAATATTGGGAAGAAATATCGAATCTAGGTTCTTCCTCATTATTACGGAGAACAGCCACGCCCCCCCCCCGCTCTTGAAATTTATGGGAATGAAAAAGGGAGGGGAAAGAAAAGTTAAGTCGAAATTAAACGTAAAAAGAAAAAGAATTTTCATCCACATTAAGGAAAGTTCCAAGTTCGGAATCTTGAAATTAAAAAAAAGAAAGAAATTGAAAGTTTCGATTTTTTTTCTCACGCCGTTCCATTAAATAGAGGCGACGAGGATTTAAAGAGATACTGATCAAACGAATTCTTTTCTTTTCACAAAAACAGTGCTTAATGGGAAAGGGCCTTTGATCCGAGGACCATTCGAGTATCCTCGTAATTTAAGCGAAACATTACACTCGGGGTCAACGACCTCCCGGTGTCAATGGGTGCTAAATTAAAAGCCCCCAAGTTAAGAAAGGTTTCCTAATGTTTTCGTTTAACTTTCCATTACTCTCTTTCCCGCCATCCCCACGCAGTTCATTTCAGTTCCAACTGCCGATAGTGTCGTTTCTTATTGTTTCATTTATACAAACGCGGCTGTCGCCACCTGCAGTAATTCTCCAAACAAGAAGGGGGGGGGGCGCCCTTCAAAATAACTAAAGTATATCACGGCCAAAGTTGTCGTCGCGTTTCCCGAATTTTCAATTAATTTCGAAATCCATAAGGTTAAAGGTTATACACGCGTATTTCTTCCATAGTAGCTTAGCTTAAACCTTTTTAAAGTCTCGTAATGGCCCCGGGGGTGGGGTGGGGGGTGTTGAAGATTTGGGGCTCGTTTAAGGGGCCCTCTAATACGAAATCGATCCTTAGCTAGAATTCGTCGGACGAAAAGAAAAAAAAGTAAAAATGGGTTCCATCATAAGTAACATAATAACCATAAGTATGACAATTAGCCAAAACTAACTATAAACCTATTTTCGGACCTTTTACGTCATCATAAGTTCGCGCCCAGCACAGAGACCCCTAGCGGTGGAAAATGAAGCGACTTCCGCCTCATATTGAAAATCCGGTTCAGAGTTTTAAAGAGACGCCATTGAAATTTGAGTCGACGGTCCTAAGCCTTGGTTTGATTTGTATTGACTTTTTACCGATTTTAGCGCGACCACATTACGAAGTTGAAAATTGCACTGGGTAGGTTTAGTTACCGAATATTTAGACTTCAAAAGGCTTATAATTTTTGGTGCTGAAATATCCGACTTTCAAAGTGAAACATACAAACACCGCGACCCTGCGAGCTTGTACAATAAATAGCAGACGAGCTATTTCCGACACAAATACGTTCAAGGAGAAGGTTTATTGTGATTGGCTAATATTGTAGAACTACGTCATTCGCCAAAGACCAGCATGAAGTACTCGACGGGGTTGCAAGTCCTGGCCTGATGTAAGTGAGAGTGTCAGTGTTGATTATAGGTTTCATTTTGAAATTTGCATTATTACAACAGGAAGAGTCATACTTATGTTTATTATGTTACTTATGGTTCCATCAAATTGAAAATCACTTTTTCGTTGCTGAGTTTAGGGCGAGCGGTGATTTGCCATTTATTCGACCCGAAGCTAATGGCCGCTCCTATCAGCTAATACACGAGAAACTACTAAATTCTTGAGACTGCCTGCCTGCCCTTCGACCCGCATTCTCAAACCCCAGTAACATCAAAAGTTCATAGATGAAAACAAAAAAAGTATACTTCATTGAAGAAACGATACTCCCACCGTATTAGAGTACCGCATTCTATGAACCTTTACGATTTTCTGATTGGTTGGCTCGTGCAGAGGTTGAGAGCAGGGTCGTTTGTATCTCACGGCGCGTTTATAGCTAGTACACTTTTCGTTTTTATTTATATGAACTTTTGATAAGACTTTACCCATTTTCGCGTACTATTTTATTACTATAGCCGTTCGGTATTTTTACGAGAACTGTTAAGCAACTTCTGGTAATAGGCAAGTTCTCGCCGATAGACGCTGACGTATACGTCCCTGCAAAGAGAATATACCAAGAGGAGCAGAAACTCTAGCCTTTCACAATTTGGCTTTTGAAAAGCCCGGCCACCACGGTTTTGGAGTAACTAGACGCGGTTTTTGTTGATTGGCTAAGCAGCGACGCCTTTTATTGGTTAAATTACGTCGACTGCTTATTTTTGGTGGTGGTTGCAAAGGGTTGACCCAGATCTCTGGGTTGACCGTTGACGTACAAAAGGTCATTTTTAAGCAGACGACACGGTCACTTGAACAACCAACCGGAATTTGTTTCTCCAAATTCAGAATAGGTCCCCATGCATCTCCAAAGTTTCTGCTCCTCTTGGTATATTCTCTTTGGCCCCTACAGTTGTTAAACAGCCGAAATAATAATAATAATTTACCCAACCAATAGAGAAGAGAAGCTGACCCGCCCGAGTTATAAGCTGCTGCTGCTGGGAGAGAATTCTTTCCCATTTATATCAAGTCCATTTAAGCTTAACAACGGACGGAAAGTATCGCCCAAAACACCTTAACACAGTCGGGTAATGAAATACATTTTCTAGTTAAAAAAGAAACTTGTCTCCCATTATTTTTTGTCGTCGTCGCGATGTGATATTATAGTAGAATAAACATTGAATCAACAGGGCGTGAAACGAGGTAACGCCCAACAAAAATTCATTTCCACAAAGGGGTCGCTCGCTCATCCCCTAAACACAATGATTATAATGAAGGTATAAATGGAAATTGGGCAGAAAGTGACCCTTCCCTCGGTGCACGGTCCAAAGGTGCGCGTGCAAGTACAAAGAGTGTTGGTCCTGGGCGGGAGGGGGGGCGGGACGCTTTCGCCACCTCGTTAGCCAAAATAAGCGAGTATTATGTCGACATTAATTCCGCCAAAATGACTTCACGCCGCGGTTTTTGTGGCGAGCGGAAAAAGAAAAAATAAATGGGATTTTTCAAAAGAAGAAAAAATGAACGAAAGAAAGAAAAAGGCAACCTAATTCCGAAAGAACTCGGTATACGGTATAATTTGGAAAAATAGTCGGGCGCTTCTGGAATGGTTCCAATGATAAAAGCTATCTTTTCCATTTTGCCAGGCCTCCCGACATCCGTGTATAGACCATTTCGAGAGTAGACGCCGGCTATCAAAGCCCCCGCCTTTCTTAAGTTTCGTTAAGGGGACACGGGTTCGGCACCGACGCGGTTTTGATAAAATAAGCCCGTCTTACCACGGAGACGCCCGGGCTTTGAATTACAAAAACGCGCTGGCTGCTGGCTGAGCTAAGACTCGGTCGATACAGCGTGGATTAGATATTCGAAGGTGCGAAACGATTCTATAATAACCTATTGGTTTCCAACCCTGATGGAGTTTAACGAGAAAGTTGGATGGCCGCATTTAAATTCTACAACATCTACGGTCCAAGCGGAACTTTTGATGAATAATAATAGTGTATACGATCTCGAATAGCTAGACCAGCCCCGTACAGTAGTTTTCCAAGAGAGTCTTATCCGGTATTCCAGGGACAAAGTCCCTCGAATGTTAAAAAATCCGACCAAAGAAAAAAAACGGACGGGTCGAGGACGCCTTGGGTTTATCGAGCAAGTATTTGCGCGCGGATCTATAGCGTCTTCTTCCGTCCGCGACTGCCAACCATCGATTGCCTCCAACACTCTTTTATCTCCGCCAGTGTAATATCCCTCAACTTCTAGAGGGACACCATCCATTCCTCTCCCAACATTTGCAATGCCAACTACTCCCGAATAGAACTAGAGAACCCATCTCGAAACAGAATGCGGCGCATCCCCAAATAGTCCCGGGTTTAGAATACTTTGGTATAATTTATTACTAACTATAGCTAAGATACCAGTGTCTTTAAAGCCAGTCGAAACCGGGAAGAGTTTCCTACCCTTTTAGAAACACCCTGTATGTAAGATTTAAATCCACTGTAAACATTCGTCACTTACGACATTTCTAATAGGGGGCGTGGTTAATACGTATTATGTCCGGGGTTCGAGCCCCGCACACCCTTGGCCCCTCCCCTCCATTCCCCCTAAGCCAGGGTCTAGGATCTTGCTTTTTGCCTCGGAAGAAAACTTGTTTATTCGCGTGGTTGCGCTCTTCTCGGTTTCTGACCCCCCGCTGCTTCTCTTCCAGGCGGGTGACTCTCTCGCCCCCCCCACCCCCGACCCCAGGATGGCGGTTGCCACTCGTTTCTTCTATCATAAGCTCGCTAAGGGGGGTTGAGGGGATGGGGTACGAGCCCCCATCGTAGTTTGGTCACGAATTCTTCCCCTCGTTCTTGGATCAAAGCCAAAAGAATTGTCCCAAAATAAAGGGAAGAAATCTATCTTGGAAGGCATTTGAATTTACGTAGGAGAAAGGCTTTTTTTCGCTTCATTCCAAGGTTGCGACGTTTCGCTCTCTCATCCGGCAACGGAAGGAAACCAAATATATACATAACGATATTTCATCTTTGAACGAAAGATAGATTACCATAGACCTCGGGAAAAGCACCGACTCGAAATTAAATACTTGACCCAAATTCAGTCTATCTTAAACTAGCCCTAACTTTTAACGTAATTCCGATGAAGATAGCGTTAAAAACTAAACATTCCAAAGATTATTTCTACAAAATTGCATTATGTTAGCGGTTAAACTCCGGCCTCCACAATTAAATCAATTTCAAATGCCTAAAATAGTTACATTGCCCCTGGTGGGTGACTCGACTGTGTGAGCACGGATGTACCGCGGGTGAAACATTTCTACAGGGGCTATGGGAAAATACATGGTGTTGATTCAGCCTAAATGTTGGCTTTCCCCTTTTACCCAAAATATTTTAATTTCATTTTTACCAGTCCCAAACTTTTGATCTAGAGTAGATAGAGAAGAAATAAAAACACCCCTAGAGAGGAGACATTCCCTAGATTTTTTTATTTTTGAATCTAATTAAATTAAATTAAATTTAATGTAAATAAAATAAAAATAAAAACTATGAAAAGAGAGTTAAATATCCTGATCTTTCAGTATACCTTTTGAATGGGTTTCTAGATACACTTGTAGATGTATAATGGTTGTGGGCTTACCCTATCATTTACGGCTATAGTGAGAGAGAGTAAAAAAGTATCTCGAAGAAAATCCCCTGTTAGTAATTCCTCTCACGTTCGGAGACGATATCCGCTTCCCCCTTCCCCAGAAAAAGCTTGGCCAGGAAAATAACCCAAGTCAAAGAAATAGAAAAAAAAGAACCCCGAAGAAAAGAGTTGGAAAGATGAAGGCCCGTTCCTCGTCCACGAAACAAACGCGAATGATATCCCACGCTAAACTATCAACAAAGAAATAAGCTTGCTTCTATACCTTTAACTCTATTCGGTTTCGAGGGCAGAAAAAAAGCCGAGGGGTTCGACACAACCTTCCCCTAAATAAAATCACTCTTATCTGCGTTGCCAGCAGCGTCGTTCACTTTCAAAGTACTTCTACATTCTCGTCTATGCCGGTACGGTATAGATCCCCTCGGGGGCGCCGGAGAGGGGATGAAAATGAGTCAGGGGGGTTTAGTTTTCTGGGATGGAAGGTTCATGGAGAATCCATTTGGGGGCATGGCCTCTTCATTTTTAGATAAAGAGCGAAAAAACAACAAAACGACGTTTAATGACTTGGAATATAACTGAGGAAGAAAGAGCCGGTGGGTGTAATGGGGAGGGGCGAGGATCCTCTTTTCTTACCCCTTCCCTCCCCCTCCCCGCGGCCAGTATCATGTTCGATAAGACGTTCCAAGACACCCCCCCCCCGCAAAAAAAAAAACAAAAGAGAAGTTGGAATTAAATTCTCTGGAATTACATCCGAGATAAATCCGCGAATAAAGGAATCAAAGGGCGCATTTTGTCACGTGAGTCAACGAAGCTTAGGATGACGTCGAAACTCCTTCAGGGTTCGTACAACTTTTGGAAAACCAATTTCCCTGACATTTCCAAGTTTTTACGAACCCTGTCTTAGTTAAACCCGGCCCCCAGAGCTGTCATCGTGGTGCGGCTTAGAATGTATTTATTTCAAAATCGGCCATTGCAGTAATAAGTTATCGAGAAATTGCGTTAAAAGTCGCTTTAGAGTTTGAGGAAAAATACAAATAAAATTGATCGGTTTGTAACGAGCGACCGAAAACTATTAAAAGACGCAAAATGGTCGTGGACGTTCGAAGCCGCAATTGGTTCATTGGTGGTGGTGGTGGGTATTGACCAAACCACGCGTCGATCGTTAATTCAAGCTATTAGAGCAGCCCGGACATTAAGCTTTAAAATATTTGGGAATCCGGGGTGAGGGAGGGGGGGTCAGGGGTCAAATATATCGTATATTATATTATTAGTCTCCGAAGATGATGATTATAGCATTCGTACAAAGTATCAATGGATAATAGCTTTTGGAATGACGTTGGGGGTCAAAAGTTGGGATATACATTTCGCCAGCTCTTAATTCCGAATATTATCACGATCCGATCGACTTCAATCGGGAGATAATTTGCTAATTAGTAAGTTGATTAATTCCGAAGAGAGTTCGTTAGGCGAGCGAGGAGCGAGACGCTACTACCGGGCCTAAAATAATTAGTCGGCGAAGAAAGTGACGGAGCAATTAACCCAATTTGTCAATTATCAGTTCGGCCCTCGTCTAACTAGAAAAGAAAATGTATATCCAATCGGAGACGACAACGAGGATGGAGAAGGCAACCCAAGAGAGAGAGAGAAAGCAATTAACCTAGTTGCCGACGATAACTAATTATGGCAAGCTGACAAAATGGATCCCAGCTCCTCCGAAACCAATCTTGGGAAGGCTTCGAAACATACGCTTCTTAACCCTTGGCTATAGACCAATCCACTAATGCCGCGAGAGAAGCAAACACCTCAGGGGCAGGGATCGAGGACCTTCTTGGGTTATATCACTGGCGCCTCTCTCCCGCGTCGCCTGTAGTGAACTCGTGCTCCGTCTGGCGTTGGCTCTTGGCACCAAAGAAATAACCTTTCTCCGCGAGTAATTAATGGAATAGTCTGTAGGAAATTTCCCTTTACCGGTTTTAATAGCGTCTGCTCCAAAGTATATACGTATTATATTGGTGATGCTAAAGTTCATACTCATTGTTATTCCGCCCACCACTGATAGAGTAGACCACGCCCCTTTTATTCAACCACCATGGGAAAGAGAGAGATACTCCGAGATATTTCTGCGCGTATCAATATTCGTATTCGGCCAAGACGGAGCGATAAATCTGCCCGTAATCTTATTAAGGGAGAGGATTGTAGTGGGGGAGAGGGGGCATATCCCCCCGCTTCGTATCTCTTTCAGGATTCATGGAGATAAAACTTTTCCCCCAAGAAAAGCAAAAGACTGCGAGAGGGAAACCGAGCGGAACTAACTCTTATAACCCCCCCCCCCCCCCGAAACTTTCTTCCCCCCCCCCCCGTAGCAGACTCGGGGACTATATTGAATAACGAGAGTTTGTCTCGAAAATATTTGGAAACTCGAAAGAAAACATTGTCAAACGAGAACGGTTTATTGTACGAGACTATAGGACCGGAATGACGTTAGAATTTTAGGTCAATCTTGGTTGGCCAGTTTCGAAACTATTTTAAAACATTCCGCTCTACAAAACGCCTCCGCTGCCAAAGGTTACGTCTACCGAAACCCGAGATAAATTTAGTTTAAAATGAAACGCTAAAGAACGAAAGGGAAATTAATGATTTGACGCGAAAAACCTCTACGGGGAAACAATTAAGGACTTTCGAAAAGGTAGCTAGCTATAGGGCGCTTTAAAAAAATAAAGCGGGGGAGGCAAGAGGTCGAACGGATAAATTTGGCCAATCAAATTGCGCCGCGAAGCGAAAGTAAGAAAAGGGTTCGGGGGAAATAGCCCCCGAGGGGCAACTTTCTCAATCGATAAAAAAAATTACATTTAAAGTAATCCTCTACGGTAGATGTAAAAAAAATAAAAAATACCGAGTCAGGGGGATTAAGTAAATTCCCTACAAAGTCCCGGGACAAAAGTACTTTTCAAGTACGAAAATAGAGCGAAGGTAAAGGCGGGGAGAGAATAACTTTAAAAAGACAAGATTCCCTCTTTGATAATGGTACATTCTCGGCGTCGAATAGAAGTGGCGCGAGATGGAGAGCGCGAGAAATAGAGCGAAACTGCACGCGCTCGCTCGATTTCCACGCTACGATGATAGTTTGTTCGACCAATTCGAGCCAATAGGCGCGACAGGCGGGGCGAATGAGGCACGTAATAGGCGTCTTCAGCCTTCCCCAGTATCGCTTCCTTTAAAACCGATCGCTCTCGATATTTCCTTTCGATATAAATCGAAGGTCTTCCCCAATACGCAGCTGCCGTGATCGAGGAATAGATCGTACGTTAAGGTTTCAATTTAAGCGCGTAGCGAGGAGTGAAGGGAGTGAAGCTCTCGAGAGACTGAATGTACATCCGTGTGACGGGTCTCCCCCCCCCCCGGCACCACCAAAGCCTTCTAGGTAATTAAAGGAAGCCTCATTAACTCCGTTCCCTCGTGATGTCACGGGGGATTCCAATCCACTCCGCTTATTTATTTATTTATACTGCCAGCTGCCTTCCTACTATTGAGCAGAAAGGCCGGGAGTTTGGACACAAAAACCTCGGGACCAAGGTCGCTCGGACAAAGCCACTCACTTCGTGTGTATATACGAAACAACGCTTCTTATCTATCTATCAAAAGTTAATAATCTCCCAAAAAGGTATACCCGACTAATCTTCTTAAAGGGAGGCTGAAATGGAAAATCAAGTGATTTATTTTTCATTGATTTTTCCTATAGTAATTAGGGAAATATCTCCGAGTAATTTTAAAATTCAAATTACCCTCAGACTTCATAGACAATTTGAAATTTGCACCTTCGACCAATCGCGTAACGCCCCGCCTTCTTCTTAACAAAGTGACCATGGCACGCTCTACATCTACATCTATAGCTAATTTAATTTTATAATAATAAAACTAAAACGGTGGATTCAATTTAATAAATTTTTTAGAAAAGTAACTGATAACTTCGGGGCGATGGAGATTAATTTGCTTATATTAAGTTAAACTTGATTTGTCCAGAGAGTCAGTTCTAATTAAAGCGAAAGAGAGTTCTAAAAAAAATTGAACAATGTAGTTCGGTTTTTTCGGTTGGCGGAAAAGAAATTTGCGTAATTCGCTACGGAGTTTTTAAAAATACAATTTAATTAGATTAGCGAGAACAAAGTCCGAACAATTCCTAAAAGGATTTTGTTTATGCAAATGAGGCCGCTTCTACAGAGACTTCCCGGAAATCTAATTATTACACTGGAATCGCGATGAGTCAACCGCCCGCGAAACAAAAATACCAATTAAGACAGGATAATGAAATTTTAGCGCAATAACCTACGCAATATCTACTTTCCAGGGGTATTTTTATTTAATCTCTATCTACTCTAGATCGAAAGTTACAGGCGTCTAAAGATGAAATTATAATATTTTGGGTAACAGGGAAAAGCCAACAATTAGGCGGAATCAACCCCGTGTATTTTCCCATAGCCCCTGTAGAAATGTTTCACCCGCGGTACATCCGTGCTCACCTCACACAGCCGAGTCACCCACCAGGGGCAATAGGAAAAATATTTTAGGCATTTGAAATAGACCGAGAAAAAATGAATGAATGTTTAAGCTACTATTGTGAAATTTATAGGAAATAATGTACGGATTATCTAATTTACAATGGAGTCTTTGAGTATTCTCTATCTAAGGTAGAACAAATGTTATTGTCAGTCAGTCAAGTTTGAGTCGAATTCGTCGCTTGATGATTTTGGCACAACTATGTTTAAAGAAGAGTCCGAGTTAGCTAAAGATGAAAAGCCAGACACCCGCGGGGAGGGGGGGGCTTTTAAAAAGGGACCCGAAATAAATTGCTCGCAGAGAGACGGAGTTGGGAAAAGTAAAAGTTATCTACCAGCATATCGAATAAAAATAACGCCGCAACGTGACCCCGACATCTTTTAATTAAATTTTTGTTATTGCAAGATGAAAGAGACCGCCTCGGGGCCATCAAACCCCCCCTCACCACCCCACTGAAGAGAGCATGCGCGCGCCTCTCGATGGAAATGTTTACGTATTGAAGCCAAATACAACACGATTGACCAGTAATTAATTATCATATAATTAACCTCCGAGAAATGATATTTATTGGAAAAAACTATATTTTGAAGGTGCTAAGGGCTAAACCGTAAAGTTTTTCCAAAGTAAGTGTACGGCGCTGAACGACTGGAAAAAAGGGACCCGTGAAGTTGATCGGGCCTTTGAGCTAACAAGTATTAAAGGAGAAGAACGGAAAAAAAAGGTGTCGAAAGGGATGAGCTCGCTTTTTCTTTCAGAGTTCCCCCCTCACCTTCCTCCGTTGGGGTTCGGGACTCGGTAACGCTTCGTCAGGGAGCACGTACAGAAGGAGTCCAAATCAATAAGGTACTCGACGCGAGAAAGTCTCGGGAGTATCGAGAAATTTACATAATTTATTAAAAGGTATCAAATTCCCTGATCTTTTTGAGCTATTTTCCAGTTCCCTGACATTTCCCGGTGATGTATTATTAAGAAAACTACATTGTTAGATAACGAGAGTGAGGTCAAAGGTTCAACTAGGTCAGCTAATCTTAGATCAGGACGATAAAAGGAAGTGTACTAGATAGGGAGTGTCAGTGTCGAAAGTAGGCAACTATAGAACCTATTAATACATAAATAAATTGACATAAACATATTTTAAACTTAATTAAGTCACGTTATCTTAGAAAACCAACGCAACACCCGGTTTTTCCACGTCATATTGAAAATGCGTGGTCGCTAACCAAAAATATTGGACTTATAGGAAATACAATCTTAGGTAATAAGTATCGAAGTTGGATTTATAAAGTCTCTCTATGTTCAGGGGTCTAGCGTGAACTTTGACAGTTCGGGGCCGAAGAAGGGGCCTTCGTGGTCTTATATATATAAAAAAATAAGGATTTTGGTTGGGCCATCGACTCCAATCCAGGAAGGAAAGGCATCTATCCTTTGAACTCATTCTCTCTCTCTCTCTCTTTGTAGAATTTTTTCGCTATGGGCCTACTTCCATTTCTTTGAAGTTTTCTAGAACTCGTAACTCGTTTCGTCCGAATCAGCCACCGATTCTGGACAAAAAAAAAGAATGAATGATGATCGGAGATGTCGGAAAGTTGCCTCAAAAATTTCGGAATTTTTAAAGAATAACCTCGTATTTAATCAAAGATTAGCCGCCCCCGAGATTGGGGGAGGGTGTCTATACCAATCTTGAATTTCAGTTTTATTTATAAACTGGAAAATTATTTGGAGTAAGGGTGTCCGATACCTCAATGGGTGTGAAATGGGGGCAGGGGTAAAACCCCTTCTGGTCGGGGTTGGGGCGGCGTGCTGAAATGGGGTCTGGGGATTTGGAACCTTATAGAACCGCCTACTCCGTGTTTTCTCTAAAAAATGTTCCGATACCCCCCCCCCCAACCACCACCACACGCACATTCGGGGGGCAACGCCTCTCGCCCCCTTTCACACTTCACCTCCCTAGCATAAACCGATGATATTTCCTCGATAACTCAAAGCCTTTTTCTTCTAGATTACGTCGTCTCTCGAAGCCATTAGTTATTGGCAGCTTTTAATTCTTTATATAATTAAATTGTAATTAATATCCACACCCCTTTCTCTATTTCCAAAAAATTTGTAAGAAACTAATCAATTCTTACACGAATATTGAGCGGTTTACCTAACAGTTTCAATATTACGCGAAGAAATGAAATGCATTTATTTCGCAAATAGTGATAAAGTAAATTTTTTGCTAAATTTAATCTAAATATCTAACCAAGAAGTTATATCTAGTATCTCAGAGAGAAGGTATAAATTCGACAGATTTCCAGCTTTATCTCCAGTCCAAACGTAGGTCCGGAGTTAATCCCCGTCTCTAAATTACAACCAGCATCTCATTGGTTCTTGAAAACTCACGTCAGCGCGACGACGCGAGTGACGAAAATTACAGTCATATTTTCCGACTGAGGAGAGGCGAAATAGCCCGGCGCCGCCTTTTACGTCCCCCCTTGTACTTTGAAAGGGGACTGGGACTATGGCGCGCGAATACAAAGGCATCTTATACCTTCTCTCTGAGATACTGATATAACTTCTTGATCTAACGAAATGTTGCCGATATGTCGGCCACGAATTAAAGGGCAAGTTTTTAGGATCAAATACCAGAACATACAGGGGGTTCTACAGTTCATCTAGTCACACGGAGATACGGCCTCTCAAACAATGATTGGTCCCTGAAACGAGGAAATAGTCCCTGGGTTCAATAACGAAATCAGACTTGACTCGAGAGATGGAGAGGGACTTTCTGAAAACGTAATCTCATCGTCAAAAGTTATCGAAGGACGGATAAAAAAAATTCCAAAGATCTCCATCCTATAAATTTTCCCAATTTCATTTCATTTTTTTTCCATCGAAGAGGAATTTGGAATCGATTCGATTATAATCGGGAACAAGCCGTCGACAAGACCTCAAAAGAATTGGAATAAAAACCAGCCGCAAACATTTTTTCTTTTCGTTTAAACCAATCATTTCGCTTGTTCAATTTTTAAATGGGAAGGAGGGGGGGGGAAGGCGTGGCATCCTACGTCGAAGTTGGGTCGCCTAATTAATAATAGATCCCAGTCAAATATAACTTAATACGAACGAAAAGCATTCGAAGCTAATTATAAACGGAGGGAATAAATTTATAGGCCTATCTCTTATGGTATAATTTTAACAGCAAAGTTTGTATCGGACGCCTTGCTAGATTTGGGGGGGGGGGGGGGATTAGAAGCTAGTAAACGTTGAAATTAACCTCCTCGGGGCTTTGAACCCGCCATTTATATATAAATATCTTTCCTTCGGGGCCAAATCGGCTTTAAAAGGCTCGGCCGAGAAGGAAGGAAAGCTTTTCGTCTAGACTTTCCAAAATCCTAAACACCTTGAATAAATCGAAAACCCAGTTGAGAAACAGAGAGAGGGGGATGGAGGGGAAAAAGAGGGCCGCTTAAGCAACGAAATAAGATCATCTTTTACCTTAGATAATACGCTAGCTAGAATCGAGGGAAAGGATACTAAACTAATACAAGGGTTAATATAAAACCATCGCCTCCATTATCCATCGAGGCCCATGCCTGGTGGTGCAATCTACACCTAGATGGCGCTGTTTATCAGCTGGTTTCCGAGGAGGGAGGGTAACCTCTAGCGGGAAACAGTGGTCACAAAAATCCCACGCACGGACCTTGATAGATAAAGGAGGCAGTGATAAGACGAACCGAGTTGAACCCGCTCATTCTGCTAGAAGTTTCCCTTCAGTTTTCGGACATACAACAAAACTTCAGCAAGAATTTACGTCAAAATTTACCCGTGTCTCGCCCACCCAAAATGTACTTTGCATATGATTAAAATTTCAAACTATTCCCTCTCAAATTACGCGAGTTACAGCGTCACCAAATGGATCGGTGGCGCGACTCGCGAATTTTGATAGTTAGGGGAAAATTATATTTCTACAGGAGTTCGTGAAGTGTCCGACTCCTACGTGTGAGATGGAGAGAGAGTGTGTCGGAGGGAGGAAGGGGGGCTAAAAGCACGGTTGCCCGCCCCGCGTGTTGTTGCGTGTCTTGGACAGTTGGCGGAACGATCCATTTAGAGAGTGGAATTAGCGCTCCTTAATAAAGCGTGCTATGCCAAACCAAAAATGGCCGCAAATCGATCAAAAGCGCCTAGCTCTCTCTCTCTCTCCCTCTCTCTCTCCCTCTCTCTCTCCCTCTCTCTCTCCCTCTCTCTCTCCCTCTCTCTCTCCCTCTCTCTCTCCCTCTCTCTCTCCCTCTCTCTCTCCCTCTCTCTCTCCCTCTCTCTCTCCCTCTCTCTCCCTCTCTCTCTCCCCTTCCATCTCTACACACACAACAAAATATACACTAGCCAGAGAAGATGGTGGTCTCGTTCCTGGCTAAAAATATCCCGCGTCTACATCTTCCCCAACTATATTATAGACTACTAACAGTGTATGGTAGCTGAACCAACCGATTTTCCTATTTTACAACCAAGAAAGAAATTCCAGATTTGGCTGGCATTTTTTTCGCCTCTGCAGGATGTGTTAGATATTCGAGATCTGGTTACTATCATCATCGAGAATTTTCAAATAAATAACTTGAGTTATAAAGGGTAGGGTGAAAAGGAAAATCACGTGATCAGACGCTTCTACATTTCAACTTCTCTCTTAAACGTCACCTGATTCGCGAATAAGATGGGTGAGGAAGAAGACTCTTTAACGTTTATGGTTAAAACTAGAATAATAGGGGGGGGGCGTGGCGTGATACTTTGATAGGCGGAATGCGATAGGTAATCGAGCCGCCGCCATCTTTGTTCCTCGTTGAGCCAATAAATTCTTCAGATTTTTCGATTTTAATCGCCGAGTAAACTGTTTACCGTCGACAAAAATGGCGCGGTGACTCGACGCGTAATTACGTATTACGGCTAAGCGAGGTATCTTAAAACGAGATAGGGGGGGCCTCCGCCCAGGAAAGCCGTAAGGTGATGGGGTTGGGGTGGGTTGGGGCATACGCGCCCCCCATCCCTTCTCGCTTCGGACAAGGATAATAATTAATAAAAGAGGAATTTTAATTAAAAACGTTTCTTTTACGGCGAAAGGCCGGGGGTGGGGGGAGGAGAGAGGGGGGCTACTTATTCTCAGTGTCTCATCAGGGGAAAGCGGGGTACCGGAGGTCGGGGGCCAAAATATCCTTATACTAATAAGCGCATTTTTAAAGTCGAGCGAGGGGTCGAACAAAAATAAAGATTTTTCCCGAATCTTAAAGGCGACGGGTAAACTCTTTCAAACGACGAAACACCGAGTGTTACGCCCCCCGAATGTAATCTATACACGCTGTTAAAACTCTTAATTAAGCAGCTAGGGATCGTCCACGAAACAAAGCCGAAAAGAGTTAAGTAACGCCGCTTTTCTCGCCTTATGGACAGACAAACTTTAAAATATTATCAGCCTCGTCCATAATGGAGACGTTTAATACTGTTAAAGGTAGCGTATGTTAATTTTGAATTAGCGTACCTCCTTCCTCCCCTTTGACTCTATTCGACTTTACTAAGTGGTAAGATTTTTACGAGATACTACTACTACCCTTCCTTCAGAAATAGATTAACCCTCGAGATCAGAGGTTATCAAGAAAAATGCGCAGTCGCCAGAAAGCGGTCAATCGTAGACTTTGGGGACTGTTTACAATTCGTTTGATAACTTTCTAGTTATAAGTCTAGTGGGGGTCTAGTTTGTGGGGGTCGACTTTGAGGTCTTTCAAAACTTAGTTCCTTATAGAGGGGGAAGAGGAGTGTGGAAAGTGACATCAAACAAGGTCCGCGAAATTAACCCGACGGCCGGTCCGACCGGGTTGCGGGGGCGGGAGAAGGGACGTGTTTGAACTGGGCACCAACTTCAAACAAATTGTCAAGACTGCGGGAGGGACGCTCTGATTTTGTGACATGTTTAACCAAGAAGCTAGAGGCATCCCGAACCCCTTTGTCGCTCTCATCAAAGGGTTGACGCTAGACTCGCTGCAACCGAGTTACCAAAAAAAAAATGTTTAACTTTGAAACAAATTCATTTTAAAACTTTCGCCGCGACAATTTAAAACCTATATTAAAATACTTTTGAATCTCCTGGCAGATAGATTAAACAATGAACACGATCATGGAGTCCTTAGTTTAAGAGCTTGGTTTAATAAAATTTCAGGGAATAATCTACAAAATCTGCACTTTTCATGGGTCTTTTTATTTTATCTCTATCTATTCTAGATCGAAAGTTACAAGCGTCTAAAGATAAAATTATAATATTTTGTGTAACAGGGGAAAGCCAGCATTTAGGCTGAATCAACTCCATGTATTCTCCCATGAATGAATGAATGAATGAATGAATGAATGATTTATTGACCCTTGAAAAATTACAATCCCTTTTGTAACAGGGAGGAACCCTCTTATTTGGGTTCACAGGTCCGGAAAAAAATTAAATAAACTAGAACAAAATTATGAAAGTATACTAAACAAAATAACTCTTTATGACGACAATATACCACCAAATCACAGAACAGGTTAAGGGGGGCGCTGGAGGCGAGCATTTGCCCAGAAATGTTTCACCGGCGGTACATCCGTGCTCACTCAGTCAAGTCACCCACCAGGGGCAGTGAAAAATATTTTTGACATATGATATTGATTTAGTTGTGGAGGTCGTAATTTAATAGCTACTAAAATGAAATTTGGTAGAAATAATCTACAAAATGTCTACTTTCCAGGGGTATTTTTATTTTATCTCTATCTACTCTAGATCGAAAGTTACAGGCGTCTAAAGATAAAATTATAATATTTTGCGTAGCAGGGGAAAGCCAGCATTTAGGCTGAATCAACTCCGTGTATTTTCCCATAGCCCCTGTAGAAATGTTTCACCCGCGATACACCTACGCCCATACAGTCGAGTCACCCACCAGGGGTAGAGAAAAATTACGTACCAGGCTTGAATGATTTAATTGTGGATGCCGTAATTTAATAGCTAATATAACGTAATTTGGTAGAAATAATCTACAAAATGTCTACTTTCTCAGGGTATTTTTACTTCATCTCTACGTAGTCGAGATCAAAAGTTACGGACTTGTAAAAATTAAACTTGGTGGAACGATAAACGTTATCTGTATTGAGTTCAATGTGCGGGAATTAATCGTGGAAATCGATTCGTTTCGATAATAAATAAAGGAAACCGATAAATTTTAGGAACAAGGAAGGAAGGAAGGCGAGTTACGACCCGATAATTTCATAGATATAAGAAACGTAAATTAAATAATAAAATAAACAGCGTTTTTAAACAAGATTATTATGTACATTATTTCGCCTTTCACGAAATAAATATTTCTAATATCCATGAATAATTTATCTATTAAGGGGAAACAGGGTGTAATTAGGCCTAAACTAGGAGGAGGGGCCACGGATCAATTTCCCAAAACGACCGGGAGAATTGCCGAAGTTCATTTCTCGAAGTAATTAATATATTTAAAACGGTACTGCACTTTCGGTAGTCGCCGCGGGATGTTTCATTTAGGGGTAATGACGTCATTTACGCTTTAAAGTAATATAATAATAATAATAAAGGGGGTTTTGGGTTGTTGGGGGTGGGCGGGGGGATAGCCCCTCAAACCGATTATTTAATGTATTGTCCGTCCTTGGTTAACGGCAATCGATTGCGACATTACCTATATTGGGGGGAGCCCTTTGTTTCGCGGGCCTTCCAAAATTAGAGCCTGCTCTCTGTCCCCTCGATGTAAACCGACCGAGAGAAGCGAATTTAAATTAAAATCTCCGTGAATATGGAAGAAAATCGAAAAATACCTTACAATTCCAATATTTAAATAATTACTCAAATTGATTTTGATTTTCACATTTAAAATGGAACTCCGTAAATATTATCAAATTCACGATAAATTCGAAATTATCTAATTCAAATCCCCTGACTTTTTCATGCTTTTCCCTGACCCATGGAAATCCTGAATATTCTGGAGTAAATTTAGGGAATTCCTTAAATATATTTGCTATTGACTTTTCGTTGTGGGGAGGGGGGAGCATCCCTAAAGATAGAAACGGAAAGAGAGAGAGAGAGAGAGAGAGAGAGAGAGAGAGAGAGAGAGAGAGAGAGAGAGAGAGTTGTAGGTTCTATAGGGTTCGCTTCGCGGCGTTAAAGCCTTTCTCCGTCTCTTTCTCGTAAGCGGAAGTTGGAGAATGCTTCGGGAAGGGCATCCGTCTCTCCTCGCACGCTTATTGGCTTCGAGAGTCATCGAGGGAAGCAGCCAGAGAAAGCACCCAAAGCGAATACAGAGCCATTTTCCTCTCTCTCTCCCTCCCTCCCTCCCTCTTAAAGCTCTCTCTTTCTGTCACAGGGTTCGTACAACTTTTGGAAAACATATTTCCCTGAGATTTCCAGGTAGTATCGTTGGAAAGGGGACAAATAGGACCGTAACATAGTATCTCTAATAAAACCAGTGTTTTGAGAATAAAAAGTATAATGTGAAAAATCACATGTTAACCCACGGAGGGAAAGTTAACGAACATTTTGCTTAATTACTCGGCCTCTGTTTGTCGTAACCCGACGTTTTTAGTGCGGTTGGATGGGGAACAAATTGGACTATAACATACTCAAAGGACATCCCCGTATCTCTACTAGAAAAAGAGTTACGAGCCTGCAAAGTTTATTTTCAAAAATGAAAAGTAACCTCCTAACAATAAGTGAGACAAAAAATAAGTTGACGACGATATTGAGGTAGCCTCAAGTTTAAAGTATCCTTGTATGGGGAGCAAAGAGTACTATAACATATCCAAAGGAGATCCCCGTATCTCTAATAGAACGAGAGTTATGAGCCTCCAAAGTTTAGTGCAAAAATCATAAGTAACATAATAACAATAAGTGAGACAAAAAATGAGTTGACGAACATTTTGCTTAATATCTCGGCTCCTGTTTGTCGTAGCCCTATGTTCTTGGTATGGTTGGATGGGGGACAAATTGGACTATAACATACTCAAAGGACATCCCCCTATGTCTAGTAGAACCTGAGTTACGAGCCTGCAAAGTATAGTCTAATGCTATTCCTATGGAGGGGGTTGTTTTTTTACGTTTTGCTTAATTACTCGGCCCCTGCTTGTCGTAGCCCTACGGTTTTAGTATGGTTGGATGGGGGACAAATTGGACTATAACATACTCAAAGGACGTCCGCGTATCTCTAGTAGACACAGAGTTACGAGCCTGCAAAGTATAGTCTAATGCTATTCCTATGGAGGGGTTGTTTGTTTACGTTTTGCTTAATTACTCGGCGCCTGTTTGTCTGAACCCCAAGTCTTTAGTATGGTTGGATGGGGGACAAATAGGACTATAACATACTCAAAGGACGTCCGCGTATCTCTAGTAGACACAGAGTTACGAGCCTGCAAAGTATAGTCTAATGCTATTCCTATGGAGGGGTTGTTTGTTTACGTTTTGCTTAATTACTCGGCGCCTGTTTGTCTGAACCCCAAGTCTTTAGTATGGTTGGATGGGGGACAAATAGGACTATAACATACTCAAAGGACTTCCCCGTATCTCTAGTAGAACCTGAGTTATGAGCCTCCAAATTTGACTGAACACAACCCCAAATGCATTGGTGTGAAACATCCAATGTAGGGAATGTTACTGATTGGCCAGAATTTTAATAAAAACTCTAAATTTCCCAGAGTTTTTGTCAACTATTAATTTCCCCGAGTTTTCCAGGCTTGTAGGAACCCTGTACTTTCGAGTCCTGTCCCGTTCTTTAATGGACGTCTACTCTATCGTATGGAGATTGGAATGCCAACAGTGATTCTTCTTCCCTCTCGAAGCGGACGAGAAACTAAATACGACTATTAACGGATCGAATGTCGCCCCAAAATTCTTATAGAGAAATAGATAATGACGAATTTCACCGAAGTTGCTGCCATTTTTAAAGGATACTCGCTTAAATTGAGTTCCAATTGCAATTTAGGTCTATACGCCGCTCTTTAAAGGTCCCGTAACTTTATAATACAGGTGGGGGGAGGGGTTCTGTCATAGATTAAAGGCTGCTGTAGAAAGGGGGCGGGTCTATTATTGGATAGGGGTCACCGACTATACAAAGTTCAGTCGAAAGCTCGAAGATCCTGTTTAAGTATTCGCGACACGCGTCCGAACGAGAAAACACAATTCGAGTAATTTACGATGCAACGCCTCCCCCCCCCTAAATAGGCCACCATGGAATAAAACGGAACGAGTGGGGCTCGAACCCCCGAAACTTAGTCCCATCCACCTAAGGATAAACATTTTCTGGAGTCGGGTCTAGTACAAATATAGAGAGACTCGTTTCGTTTCTAGCCGAGAGCTAATCCAGCCCAGAAACCTTTCAACCCTCTAGTCCAACTCTCTCTCTCTCTCTCTCTCTCTCTCTCTCTCCTTCTCTCTCTCCTTCTCTCTCTCTCTCCTTCTCTCTCTCTCTCTCTCGTCCAACTCTCTCTCTCTCCTTCTCTCTCTCCTCTCTCTCTTCTCTCTCTCCTCTCTCTCCTCTCTCTCTTCTCTCTCTCTTCTCTCTCTCTCTCTCTCTCTCTCTTAGTCACCGGCTTTGTCGCTTCTCGTACATTTTAAGAGGTACTCGGGGAAAAGCTAGAGTCCATAGACGCTCAAACGTAAATTTACCGGCGAAAAACCGAGGTGCACCCGGCGGATGGATATCACTACGTTATTATTACGCTAATTTTATATGTAAAATGTCGGAAACATAATCGCTTAAAACTCGCAATATCAATAGCGTATGAATACGTAATGTTAAGATTAAATAAATTCACTCTAGCTCAAAAAGGTTGACGAAAAAAGGTGATAGAAGTTACAATTTCAACTCGAGATTGGTTTCCATCGCGTAATTAGCCTTCCCTTTGGAAGAGAGCGGTAAATGCGAAGGCGACGGTACAGCGGCGGCGGTGGAAAGATGGGATGAGCGAGTTCTTTGGGAAAGAAACCAAGGAGAATAAAAAAATGGTGCGTGAGCGACCCGGGTTCGATTCCCGGCTGCGATCCGAAAAAAAATTTAATAGAAATTAAATCTCAAACCGAGCCCAGTTACCCCTATGGGGGTTATGGTAATATAAAGTTCCTTTTAAGCTAAAAACTGACGATAACGAAAGCGAAAACTCCGACCACAACTACTACTAGTACTACTACTATTACTACTACGGCTCGGCTCAAACTAAGAGCCTCATCGTATACTACGATGTGGCTAAAAAATGGTGCGTGCGACGCTAAATAATCCGAGACGATTTCGCCTCGTCGAGAAAGAGGATAAGAAAAGCGTTACGTATTATAGGAGAAAGGTGTCGAAAGATAGCCCGCCCGCCCATCCAATAAGCTACCCAACACCAGCCAGATTCAGTCGGGCCCCGGAGATGGAGGGGGGGGGCGAACTTCTTCAATCAATAATAAACCTCGGCGGCAAAACTCTCTCCCCCCCCGGTACTATAGTGCCACCACCTTTATCTCCCAACAGAGGACAAGGCCCCATACACGAATTCTCCAACAAAGGATTTTACAACGAGCAACCTTAAGAAACCCGCGCGCCTTTTCTAAGATTAAGATTGGTTCGTTTTAATAGCGTCGCTTTAATTTCACTGTCAATAGTTAACGCCGGTGAAATTTTAAAATTCAACAAGTTGGGAAACCAAAATAACCTCCTCTCCGAGTAGAAATAAGTGTCACCGAAACATGGGGATTTAAAGTTCATTTAGATACGGGCTCCAAACATTGATTGGCCCCCAAAAACAGAAGGAAATAGTCACGTGTGTCAGAGTAATAAGGTAATCCTTCATAATCCAACAATGGCAATTTAATTCATACTTTTCAGTAAAGGGTAAGTTAGTTACGAGGTTACTAAAAACCATTCATTTTGAGTGAAGGCGACCATGGGATAGGAATTTAGGATGTATCAACAGGGGTTTGGGAAGGGAGGGGGATATCCCCCGCAACTAATTCTCTTTGATTAATACGTACAGTCAGCTGGGGGCGGGGGGGTACTGGTAGTATAGAGAAATACCCCAATATAGTTCAGAGAATTCATTCATTATATAAGGTCGAAAGAGAAGGGCGCCGCCTACGTACAAGCCGGGGCTAAACAGAATCTGACACGAGTCACTTTCCTCAAAGCCCAAAACCATCCTTTCGAAAAATTCCATTAATTTTCAGGAAAAACATTAAGCTTACTTGTCAACCTACGTAGTAAGCTTTACTCTGTCTATCTCATAGTCGAGTTAGAGATCAAAGGTCAAGGGTTGCTTTCTTCATCCCCCTCGGCAGACCGTTTCAAAACAGGGCATGATACCAAATAAAACAGGCTTAAGTGATTTCTAGGGACACCCGATGCCCTCGTTCAAAAATTATTTACCTATAAGAATTTAAATATACGATTTCATAGTGGTCATCTTCTCTTAATTATAGTCGGAGACTAGTCTATTGGTCAACCTAGAGCCCATTACATTAATTGTAGAAGAGAAGCAAAGACCACAGAGGCGGGGGGGGGGTTGCCTAACCATATTGGGTTATTTCCCTGGCCCCAAGAAGCACACCTAGTGTAGTGATTACTCGGGGACTCCGTCTGGCGTTGCCTCCTGGTAGTAACTTAAGTGGGAGTGGCCTCTCTCGCGCCACTGTGGTCTCGCTTTCACCGCGGCGAATAATTAATGGAAAGGTCTATAGGCGCTGGCTGCGTGGCATCTCGAGTTACGCTCGCTATAGTTTTGACATAAATTCATTTCGAGTTGGAAACATTTTTAACTCTTTATAATTAAGCTTATCATTTTGAAACTTTAATTAATTTAAAGCGGAGTCGGTTCGAGAGAGAGAGCGTACCGGCACCTGACCTAATCTTCTCGTAAAGTTTTAATACGGGGAAAGGTAAGGGACCGCCACGACTCTATACTACGTACTTAGGTAGGTAGGACGCGTTTTGAACAGAGCCTCCTCCAATGGGAGAAGGGGGAGGGAGGGGAAGAAAGTGGAACGATTTCAATTAATTTGAACAGGAGAGATTAGATCCGAAATCCCTTGCGCCCCCCGCTCCCCTTCCCCCAAACTTAAAACTTCATATTTCTGGAAAACAGAAACGAAACTGTGATGAAACTTTAACACTTCCCGAAAGGTTAAAGTCCCGGTTGGATATTAAAACCATCGCCTTAACCAAATTAAGGATGAGTTTACAGTAACAGTTATCAGCAAAAAAAAAATCATAAAAAAACAGGTGAGTCAAGACCCGAGGGACAATATTAAATATAATAGTTATATATGCGAAAACAATATCTATGGATAAACACGGACTAATTTGGTAAATGGACCAAACAACTCGATACTATAGAAACGCCCCGAGGAAGGAAAACTAATCATTTTATACCCTAATTAAATTTTCTTCACTCCCATTTGATAACTTCCGAATAACATTAATGATATTTATTTCACGAAAGGTTAAAAAAAAAGAACGTGGAGTATCTATTCTGGCTTAATTGGATTGGAATTGTTGTTTTTCTGTATACAGAGTGGTTTTGTTCCCCCCAGAGTGACGTCGTCGTCGTCGTCGACTCTCATTTCTTTCTTCATCACGAGCAGCTGTTCCCTCCCCCCCCCGCCAACCCGTGGGAAAAGTAAACAATGGAGAAGAACAAAGTCGAGACAACACACGACACACGCGCGACATTTGCTCTAACCATAACAGAAAAAGGTATACATTCTGCCACGAATCACCCAGATTAATTTGGAAAACCTCCCTATTATCAAATGTAGATGAGAGGGAAAGTATGACAATGACCATAGAGCCTGTGTTAAAAAACGCGGACATCAAAGTTTCGCCAATAACTATTTAGTTTACTAGTGACTGATGGACTTGCAAACTCGCGACTGAAAGTAGTTCAGACATTTATGCTCCTTGGTTTAACCATAGCCCACTTGATCACGCGCATCACGACGCAAGCTGCTCGCGCTATAGCTAATTTACCGAGATTTGTTTTAAACGTATCTAGTTTTTTGCTTCGATAACCTTACTTAGATCCATATTATACCTTCAAATACCTTTTAAAACATTACCAGCTACTCTGTCCTGACTACAAACACAAATCGAGCAAGTTCTGGCATACGCAATAGCAGACGACAGTAACCGCGTAACCGCGAATTTATGCAAGACCTATTTTAAGGGAGTGAACAGGCCCAGTATAGCTACGTCAATAAAACGGTCAACTACGGCGAAACTCTGATGACTCGCGACTTTTGGCCATTTTCATACTTTTCCTCTCATCCACTTTTGCTATTATATATGGGGTCACGACACGGATGACGCGACATCTTAACTAGACAAAGCCCACGAGCTAGAGATTGCAATATTAACTCAAATCAATCTGGCTTCATCCAATTTTTCTAAAACAATTCCAGTTGTTGCGGATTTTAGAAAATTCGCTTTGCCAAATAGGCCTTTATAGAAAGTTTTTACGGCTTGCGCACCTTGTTGATTTGTCCCGCCGCGCCTGCGCATTATAACAGCCATACGTCACCAAAATTCTCTCGGAAGTGACGTCACTAAACTCAACAACCAAGGCTTAGATCAAAATTCTTAAATAAATATACTTTACGTTAGATCTAATCATTATAAATTCATACGAGTATCAAATATCAACATTAGAATAGTTCGGCAAAATATGAATAAGATTTGCTGGCTTAAAGTAGATAAACACAAACAAAGAACAAACGCGTTAAAAAAAGCCCACCATTTTATCAGTCGGCTTTATCTCTCCAAATCTTGCCTCCAGTTCGTGTTTTTTATAACACAAAACTGGCTGAACTGAACTGACTCAGTTTGAACTACAAGAGGGGACAAGTACCCATAATTCCTTTAGAACTTTCTATAAAGGCCTATTGCGTGACAGTGCGAACGGGTCTTTACCTATATCGTTTCCAGGCGATAGGAGTTGGGTATCACGACGGACATCGGCTACAAATATGTCCGAAGAAGTTTTCCGGACAGGGGATAGTAGAATGACCATGACACTCGGGTCATCCTAACCCCCCCCCACCGTCCTTCTCCCGTAAACCGGAGATAGATAATACCGCTAGCTGAAGGAAGGAAGCGGACCCTAAGGTTCGGGCGGGGGAGAGGGGGTGTTAGCCCCCCCCCCTTCTCAATCGATACGAAAGCGGACAGCCATGACAATAACCCCGTGACATCCATAGACACCCTTCGCTAAGCCTCGCCTCTCACCAAGATTTTTTTGATTTTTTCTCTTTTTTACCAACACCGAATTCCGGTTCAAACTATTGTTGTTTTCTGACAGTCACTTCGTTCTCGGCTTAGAATGTCCGGCGTTTTCCATAGAAACACGGGCTTTCTTAGCCAATACAACGCTCCCTTCTTAGAGTGTAATTAAGTATAGATTTTAACCCTCGTAGTGTTGTATCGTTAAAATGGGCCACATTTTTCGTAACAGTCCAGACATTTCTAACGAAAAGCGGTTCCCTTCTTAGGGTGTAATTAAGTATATCTTCTCTTATATAAGAGTGTGAAGGCTCATTCAAAGAGTGGGCGGCGGGGGAAAATTATTACGGGGGGGGCTAGAACCCCATAACCCCATTTCCAGTTGGGTAACTGAGAAACTTTTTCAATTGCTCAATTCTTTTGTAAATCGAATAGATAGCTTCAGCTTTTCCGATGTGGGGGAGTACCCCGCAGTTTCTAGGCTTCTATAAGGGGGTGGGGGGTAAATCCTCCGGCCCTTTACAAACCGCATACAGAGAAATAAAGGAAGAAACTGTATTCTTATTTTTTTCCTCGGTCTCTAGCAGCGTTCTATTTTTGTTTTGCGTGGGATAGCAAACCGCCAAACTCATTGTTGCCTTCGAGAATTCTTCGCCTTTTCTTTAATGTACAAGTTTTTATTATTTTTTCCGTACATTCGGGGGGGGGGGGCTATTGTTGGAGCCAAGGCTTACTAGAGTTAATACATAATGTAGCACTACGTAGTAAGGTTTCATCAATTGAGGTTGCTTATTGTTGATGGCCAAGCGCTCAGTGAATAAAAAAAGAAAAACTAATTTCAAAAAGTTTTTACAAGATAAGTTTTTTCTCGTTTCGTTGGCGTCGCCTGTGACTAGGATGGGAAGTTAACACACGAGGTGCCATTAAAACAATCCAGTTTTTAACCGAAAACTCGAATTGCCTCTAAACAAACCCAATCTAAATTTGTGCCTATAAACCCCCCCCCCCCGGGTTCTAAAACGTAACCTCCGTTAATTCTTCAAACTGCTCCTTCAGGGTTCATACAACTTTTGGAAAACAAATTTCCCTGAGATTTCCTGGTTTTCCCCCCTATATGGAGTATCCTATAAAGCAAATGTTAACGAAGGAGAAGGGGGACAAATAGGACTATAACATACTCAAAGGACATCCCCGTATCTCTAGTAGAACCAGAGTTACGAGCCTCCAAATATAGTCTAATGCTATTCCTATGGAGGGGGATTGTTTGTTTACGTTTTGCTTAATTACTCGGCCCCTGTTTGTCGTAGCCCTACGTTTTTAGTACGGTTGGATGGGGGATAAATAGGACTATAACATACTCGAAGGACAGCCCCGTATCTATAGTAGAACCAGAGTTACGAGCCTCCAAATATAGTGTAATGTTAATCCTATGGAGGGAGGTATGTTTACGAACATTTTGCTTAATTACTCGGCCTCTGTTTGTCGTAGCCCTACGTTTTTAGTACGGTTGGATGGGGGATAAATAGGACTATAACATACTCGAAGGACAGCCCCGTATCTATAGTAGAACCAGAGTTATGAGCCTCCAAATATAGTGTAATGTTAATCCTATGGAGGGAGGTATGTTTACGAACATTTTGCTTAATTACTCGGCCCCTGTTTGGCGCGCAAATTTCCCTGATTTCCCTGAATTATACTAAAAATTCTAAATTTCCCTGAGGTTTTTGTCAACTATTTATTTCCCTGATTTTTCCTTGAGGTTTTCCTTGTTTTCCAGGTTTGTATGAACCCTGCTCCGTTTATTAGAACTGTATACCCAAAAACCGAGGGTTTCCATTTAGAGAAATGGCCGCCGTCGCCGCCGCTTTTTCTCGAGTATTAAAGATATAAAAGGCTTCCTTAAGCGGATTTCGAAGATTTATGGAATCGTCTCCGAGAGATTATAATTTTGGCCCCCCAAAAGCGAAAATAATTTTCATTTCGGTAAAACTCCCGAGTGCAAAGGGAGTTGGCAACATTTTTGGGGATCCGTAATCGTTTTGAAGGCCCATTGCGAGGGTTTTTTTTTTTTTTTGAAAAAAAGCGTTTAAGAATGGCGCCAGAGAAAAAAACATTTTTCTAGTTTAAATCCGCGTGAAATTGAGGAATCGCGAGATAAGCGGAGAAAACTTTCAAAGGCGACCCCATTTTAACTATTTTTTAAAGCTCGCCCATTTATTCCCAGCATTCCTAGCGCGTAACGCCGCTTTACTTTTAAATCTTACACTCATTTATTTCGTTCTCTTTAAAACGCGGGCTTTCGGGGCGACTGAAAATGGTATACTTTCGATAAGTCTGCCAAACGGTGTCTTCTTAAAGCTCAAACCAAGAAGTTATATCAGTATCTCAGAGAGAAGGTATAAGATGCCTTTGTATTCGCGCGCCATAGTCCCAGTCCCCCTTTCAAAATACAAGGGGGGGGGGACGTAAAAGGAGGCGCCGGGCTATTTCGCTGCCTCTCCTCAGTCGGAAAATATGACTGTAATTTTCGTCACTCGCGTCGTCGCGCTGACGTGAGTTTTCAAGAACCAATGAGATGCTGGTTGGAATTTAGAGACGGGGATTGACTCCGGACAGGCTACGTTTGGACTGGAGATAAAGCTGGAAACCTGGCGAATTTATACCTTCTCTCTGAGATACTAGATATAACTTCTTGCTCAAACTAAAGAGAATATACCAAGAGGAGCAAAAGCTTTAGCCTTTGCCAAGGCTTTTAAAATTGGTGGCTTTGAGTTCAGCGTGGGAAATAAGGCGGTGGCACAGCTGGACAAATGACCAGTTTAAAAATTGCCTGGACCAGTTTAAAAATTAAATCGTAGGGGGATCAGTGGTCCACTTGACTACTAAGAAAATTCAAGTGTTTCCAGAGTCCAGACAATATCTTAACTATTTTAATTATCCACTTCTCGAATTTAGCAGACGACGCGCCCTGGTCAGTGCTCATGGACCCGTTTATTTATTCCAGGCCAGAGCGGTCGCTGGCCCAATGTCCAGTTTAAAAAAAATCCTTATTTCCCACCCTGGTCTGATCTAAGGAAGCTAACCCTACTTTAGCAGACTACGGAATAGACGACGCGAATTTTGCGATCACGTGACTCACCGGAACTAGAACATTAAAACTCAGGGCTACCAAAAAATACTAGAGCCTCTGCTCCTCTTGGTATATTCTCTTTGCTCAAACTAAAGCCGCGTTAACACGAGACACTTTGGAACCGTTTTCAACCGTTTTGGAAAGGCCTAACAATTTTTAAAAAATAATATTTGCATTTTCTCTTGAAAGATCTCTGGTTTTAACAGCGTAATATTATTTTTTGTACATTCCAAAACGGTTTAAAACGGTTTCAAAGTGTCTCGTGTAAACGTGGCTTGAATCTCATCCAAAAACAATTGGTTGATCGCTCCCTAAAACGAAGGAAATATAGTCACAAATTTCACTAAAAATAATTGAAGCCAGGCGCATTTGATACTTTCACGGATTATTTAACCCCGAGGTCAACCAACGAGGAGGGTTTATTTCATTACTTAAAATCGAGAGTGCGGTAATTTGACCTATTGACCCTGGTAGCTCCTTCCCTCGGCCTTTGAGCCGCACGCGGTGAAACTATTCAGGAAATTTTCCAATGTGGAAAATTCCAGAGGGGATGAGATACGAAAATTTGGGAGCGGGGTATGGAGGGAGGGAGGGAGGCTTTTAAAAGAGAATCAGTGGAGAAAGAGCAAAAAGAGAATCAGCAAAGAAAGAGGAAAAGAGAAATAGATCGAGAACGTCAAAATGAATCATTTCTCCCGGATGAAAAGGTCGACCGAGGCCGCCTCCAGAAATAACCAAAGTTGCGCCAATGACAAAACAAAAGGGTAAAAACCAATTCGGGAATGACGGCGGACGGACTCTCGAGCCCGATTTCCCTGAAATGTCCACGTTTTTCCCATATATTCCAAGGTGGAGTAACAACTACGGGATTGGTTTATATTTACTCGAAGCAACTTCTTCGGGGCAAACTTACTCGAATTTCACTAAAAATTTCCTGGATCTTTTTGGTCACCAATTTATTTCCCTGACATTTTTGAGACAGCCATTCTCTTTTTCGAGTCTGTTTCACGAAACCTTAAATTGTCATATACTCGCGGTACTTGCCGTTGGTTGTACAACGCCCGTTAGTCCCTAGCTAAGGGTTGGTTTATTTGGAAACCTCGATCGTGCGAACGAGCGCACTTGTCGATGGGCAAAATATAAGAATGTCGCGATATCGGTCCAAAATTCTCATCTATAGAAGAATGTCAAGAATTCGTTTCGGGAATAATTCGGCCTCTTCTAGAGAAAGAGTCGTCGGCGGAATAAATAGCCCAACGCGGAAATGCCTAGAAAATTCCAGGACGGGTACGAAAGATTTCGCGGCGAAAAAATGAATTACAATCAAGCGCGAGGAATTATGGGGGCAAGAATAAGAGATACCAGAGAGAGAGACGGAATTCATTTACAAAATTTCTCCGTAATTCTCCAGAGTGCGGCCAAGCCCAACCAAACGTAACCTAACTATATAAGAAGACGTCGTTCATACCAAGGGGGGTAGGTAAAAGAATAAGAATGAGGTTGAAGGAATTGGAAGGGACTCACCGACTTTGATGACTTCTGGCAAGGATCGGGTCAGGTCGACGATCAGCGAGAAGACGAAGGCGGTGAGTGCCATCGCCTTTCGCCGCCGAAGCGCCGCCATGCCACCACCGCCGTCCCCCCCACCGACGCTAAATCGCAGCAAGACCCAGCCTCACCAAACGACCAACAGTTTTCAAACTCGCAAACAATCCGTCGACGAACTCGCGAACCTAAAATCTTCCAGACAACAATCGTCAATTAACGAGTCCAACTTTGTCGTGACGTGACGTGACGTGCACGCGCGCTAACCCTTTCTTTCTTTCTTTCGAGTCAAATTCGTGGTCTAGAGCGGCGCGTGCCGGGTTCTTTATCTTTCTGTCAGGGTAAAAGAGGCGTCACGTGACGCGAGAAGGCCGGTTCTTCATAAACGAAAGGTGGTCGCGATGGCCGGCCCGCTTCGAGCCAACGACTGTTCGTTCGGGAGCCGCGGGATGAAGGGATTTTACGACGAGAAAAACGGTGGGCCAGAGAGAGAGGGGGATCAAAGCGATTGAAGCCGAATTATAAAAAGTAGACGACGGGGGACGTGAGAATGCCAAGATGGTACATTAAACCGGGGGAAAGACGACGTGGATAAACGGAACGGCCGGGGAAATAAGAGGCCCCGAAAATGCCCCTCCAAAGAGTATGACCGCGCGCGCTCAAAATGGATGGGGCCCGGACTAGTCCAACCACGACACGACGCGCCCAAAACGAACCTGGCGGCAAAATCGCCAACTCGATTCCAGGAACCCCCGAACTCCCAAAGAAGCCAGGCCTCCGCCGCCGCTGCTCCAACTATATCGATAGCGAGTTGGCTATACGGACAATTCTTAAAAGGGTATTCTTCAGATGATGCGGGCAGCGTGCACCGACGCTAATATTTCCATATCATTTCTCGGGTAGGATGCGTAGCTACGATGCCACACTTCAGGGTGGGGAGATGGGATGTTCTACTTGGATAGTAAGTACAACGGGCTACAGATAGAGAATAGACTACGCGGGAAAAGTTTGGCCGGTACAGCTAGGACGCGAATACGATAGAATCGATCCCTACAACTCCAACCACCACCGCCTCTCTCACTCTCCTTCTCTCTCTCTCCTTCTCTCTCTCTCCTTCTCTCTCTCTCCTTCTCTCTCTCTCTCCTTCTCTCTCTCTCCTTCTCTCTCTCTCCTTCTCTCTCTCTCTCCTTCTCTCTCTCTCCTTCTCTCTCTCTCCTTCTCTCTCTCTCCTTCTCTCTCTCTCCTTCTCTCTCTCTCCTTCTCTCTCTCTCCTTCTCTCTCTCTCCTTCTCTCTCTCTCCTTCTCTCTCTCTCCTTCTCTCTCTCTCCTTCTCTCTCTCTCCTTCTCTCTCTCCTTCTCTCTCTCTCTCCTTCTCTCTCTCTCCTTCTCTCTCTCTCCTTCTCTCTCTCTCCTTCTCTCTCTCTCCTTCTCTCTCTCTCCTTCTCTCTCTCTCCTTCTCTCTCTCTCCTTCTCTCTCTCTCCTTCTCTCTCTCCTTCTCTCTCTCCTTCTCTCTCTCTCCTCTCTCTCTCCTTCTCTCTCTCCTTCTCTCTCTCTCCTTCTCTCTCTCCTTCTCTCTCTCTCCTTCTCTCTCTCCTTCTCTCTCTCCTTCTCTCTCTCTCCTTCTCTCTCTCCTCTCTCTCCTTCTCTCTCTCTCTCTCTCTCTCTCTCTTACCGGGAAAAGTTCCCTCCGACAGTTATCCATAGACATAACAAATTGAGATAAAAACCTAAATAGAGATGACGTGCGGAGATAAGAAATTCTAAGGCATTTAAAACTATGTAGGAGATTTATGGTTAAACTTCATTTCTTAAGCGAATAATTAATGCCAATCACTTATAACGGTAAGTGTTCTTCCAACATAAGTACTTCCGATATCTACGTATTTTCCCGCTAACTCCATGCGCGCGGAATTTCATCCCGCCGCGGTTACCCTGGCAACGGTTACCCCTCGCGACCGTGCGCGCGCCAACACCCCCGCCTTCCCTTCTTCCCTGACCAACCAACCCTTTCACTCAGAGTCACGCGCCTCCTTACCGCGCCTTACTCTCATCGGCTAAAGAAAGCTAGTGAGTCAATGGGCCCCCGTCACGACTGAAATGGTCCATCCACGCCGGTTCTATAATCTATATAGTCTAGAATGCACCGGGGATCTGGATGGAGGGAGTATAAAAAAAGCGTAGTATCGGGAGAGACTGCTTTTATAGACTAGCGCCGTTGTACGAAAAGGAAAAATTATTTTTACTCCATGCAGGCAGCGGGCGTATAGCATTTTGCCTTAGTGTTAACAAAAATATTATACGAAACTAAAAAAAGGCGAGCTCTCTCTCCCCCTCTCTCTCTCTCTCTCTCTCTCTCTCTCTCTCTCTCTCTCTCTCTCTCTCTCTCTCTCTCTCTCTCTCTCTCTCTCTCTCTCTCTCTCTTTTCTGCTTTCGGGAATAATTCAGCCGAAAGCGAAAATCCCTTTACTCTCCAGCAGCATCCCAACGCCAAAGAAGCCCGTGTCAAATAAATTAAAGCAGCCCATCCAAAGGAAAATCCAATAGCGGTGGTTAAACCCAGCTCTAGAAGATCCTATGCCGGACTGCGGGCCGCCCAAGAAATAGCCACGTTGAAAGATAAAACCCTGCTTTTCGACAGACCATAAACCTTAACAAGGTCGAACCAACTTCTATTTCACATTATTCAGCCCAAAAAGTAGGCTCGAAATGCGAAAAGTGAAATTAAGAAACGTTTCTAGGCCCAGATGAAATTATATCTGACCTATTTCAAATGTAATTCGCCTAAACCCCCCCCCCTCTTGACCAAAGCCCTCTTGACCAAAAGTGTATTTAAATGTCTGGCTAGACACATTGACGATGGCATCGACTAAAGCGAGCCAAGAATTTTCCCCTTTAAAATTCAGACTAAAATTCGACGACGTTTCAAAAATATATACATATTAAGAACCAATTCGAGCTAATGGGAACATAGCGACATATTCCGTTCACATTCTAGCGTCCACTCCACTTTACTCTAGCGACACTTCCAACCGCGCCAATCACATAGGTAATCACAAAGAAAAAATGGAGCGCCCATAGATGAATCTTCTCGAGCAAGTAAGGCTCAAGCCCAATGTTCTTATTAGCTTGAATGCGTTCTCGTATACTTGAAACGTTCCCTCCATAAAGCGATACTACTTCCTTATTCGGAAAGGGCAGTTTTTTTTTAGTAGGAGAGAGAGAGGGGGGAGAGAGAGAATGAGAGAGAGAGAAGGAGAGAGAGAGAAGGAGAGAGAGAGAAGGAGAGAGAGTGGGAGACCCAGAAAGAGAGAGAGTGAGAGAGAGACCCAGAAGGAGAGTGAGTGAGAGTGAGAGTGAGAGAGAGCAGAGAGTAGAGTGAGTGAGAGAGGGGGAGAGAGGAGAGAGTGAGAGAGAGAGGAGAGAGTGAGAGAGAGAGGAGAGAGAGAGGAGAGAGTGAGAGGGAGAGCAGAGAGAGAGGAGAGAGTGAGAGGGAGAGCAGAGAGAGAGAGAGGAAGAGAAATGGGGGAAAGGATGCGCTCTCTCTCTTGAAATTTCCAATTCAAAATATCCGAGTTCTCCGCCGCTCGGTTAGGCTTTTTAATCAACAGTGCCAAAGGTTTCCGCCTTTATCAATTTTTTTCCATCACTTTCTGGTTTGACAGCGACTCTCGAGTTTAAATGTAAAGAAGCCCCACCCCCACCCCACCCCCAACCCCCAAAAGCGGAAATAGAAAAACATTTTAAAAATCAGACTATTCGGAACTAAAAAGGGGCTCGATTGAAATTAGAATATTAACGAAATTTTTAAATTATTTTAACGCGTCAACGAACTTAACTTTATTCGTAATTTAATATCGAATTGAATTTAATTATGATGGACGAATTAATTAATATCCTTGGAAAGGGGAGAAGTGCAGCTGCAGGGGCTATCCCTAAACATATTCAAAGAACCTCCCCCCCCCCCCTTAGAACCAGATTTAAAGGGTGTCGCGTAAATAAGTCCAGCATCTTATCCCTATACGGAGACAACGTTTAATTGGGTTCCCATTTTCTCCGATTACCTAAGTAGAGAGATGGCGACTAATTTTCTTAAGGAACACTTTGTATTGCCCATGATTCCTTACGCTAGTGTATAAGAGTCGACAATGGGCATGCAGCTCAACAATTTGCACCCCCGACAATCGATGCAACCAAAAGTAATAAATTGATGGAGTCTTTCTTCTCGTTGTTTTTTCTACGGCTTCTATTGGATTGGGAGCGCCATTATTAAGGAGGGGGGGGTCTCTTTGTAAATAATTGGCGGGAGACCGGGGGGAGGTTCCCCTTTTATCGACTTTGTCATCAATTATTCCATTAGCTATTTACTAAAGCGAAACTGTACCTTTATCCGAGAAAATAACTATTCTCCGTGAAACTGTACCTTTAATTCGAGAAAATAACTATTCTACATGAAACTGTACCTTTAATTCGAGAAAATAACTAGTCTCCGCGACACTGTACCTTTAATTCGAGAAAATAACTATTCTCCGTGAAACTGTACCTTTAATTCGAGAAAATAACTATTCTCCGTGAAACTGTACCTTTAATTCGAGAAAATAACTAGTCTCCGCGACACTGTACCTTTAATTCGAGAAAATAACTATTCTCCGTGAAACTGTACCTTTAATTCGAGAAAATAACTATTCTCCGTGAAACTGTACCTTTAATTCGAGAAAATAACTAGTCTACGCGACACTTTACCTTTAACTCGAGTAAAATAATTTTTACTTAAATTTTGAAAGGCAAAAATATTACTTCGAAACCAATACGAACTAAGCAACCCCTTGAAATCGAGCGATTAAAAATGAACAATCATTATATCAAAAAGAACTTGAAGAAAAGAAGAAAGAGCCGCGGAGATCCTTTCATCTTTCACTTTTGGCCCACTCGCCCACTCGCCCACTCGCTCGCTCGCTATCCGAGCAGATATGAAAATTATATGATGAAAACTCCGCCAATTTCAAAGTACTTTCAAATGGAAAGCTTTTCTATATAAGTACCAACCAAGGGTCGGTCACGTGACTAGGCAGCCAAGCGCATTAGGGCGGCAAGTTCCGCGAAAGAGTGTTAAAACACTAAAGTTGGACAGTCCTGGGTTTAAATTTGATTAAAATCCAAGTCCCCCCAGCTCGCTTCGACTCTCCTCGACTCCGGACGAAAATTAAATAAAAGTTCCAAACGAATCCCAATTTTGCTTTTCCGAGAGAGAAATTAGAGAGAGAGAATGAGAGAGAGAGGGAGAGAAAGAAAGTGAGAGAGAGAGAGGGGGGAGAGAAAGACGCTGGGACCCCCCAAAAAGCTTAACTTATTGTTTAGAATTTAGAAATTTGCCAGACTTTGCAAAATATACCAACCTATCTAGAATGGCAGCTTTCCGATTTCAGCTGTATTAAAATCGAGGGGCTGGCCACTCTTACAATCCGGTAAAGGTATATTTCAATATTATTAAATACTCGCGAGTACTTGGAAATAATTACAAATTAGGTTAGTGCTTAGCCCCTCGATTACATTCTCTATGGAAAGATAACGTGGGTACCGAATGAAGAAACTTTTCCGGGGGGAAGGGGACTTGAAACTTCTAAAACTAATTAGTTTCCACACACACCCCCTCCCCCTCCCCCCACGAGGTCCATCTCATTCTCTTTAACTTTCGCCTGCATTTACCAAAAACTCTCAAAGAGGGGAAGAACACGTTCCTGGAATTATTTCCAACACAATGTAATTTTTTTATAAACATTTAAAATTAATTTTGAATTAATTTCGGGGAAAAGAGATTGTGCATCAGGTAGTATCCGACCCCTCTCCGCGTAATTAGACGCTTTGATAATTCCGGAATATTTATAGGATGCGAAAAGACAAAAATAAGCAAACTGAGCTGCTCGGCATGGGATACAACAAACGCCGCTTTTTCCCGGAGCTAAACTTAATAAACTAAACTACCTGGAAATTCGTTAGATATATGGGAAATGGAATACCATTTAACTAATTACTAGCCCTAAATTGTAATAATACTAATTACTGTTTAATAAACAGATTCATTTTAATATTGATTACTCGAGGATCTCTCAGTATGGAAAATGGCAGCGAAGGCGGGATATGTTCTAGTTTAAACGCTTATAACTTGGAATTTAAATTAGGTAGAGAAAATTTAAAGGTACCATCATAAAATAGACATTTTTTAGATTATTTCTACCAAATTTCATTATGTTAGCGGTTAAACTCCAGCCTCCACAATTAAATCTATTTTAAATGCCTAAAATATTTTTCCTATTGCCCCTAGTGGGTGACTCGACTGTGTGAGCTTGGGTGTACCGCGGGTGAAACATTTCTACAGGGGCTATGGGAAAATACACGCTGCTGATTCAGCCTAAATGTTGGCTTTCCCCTTTTACACAAAAATATTTTAGTTTTATCCGTAACTTTTGATCTAGAGTAGATAGAGATAA
>NW_028324210.1:635000-756736 GCF_054372755.1 Phalangium opilio
GGGACAAATTGGACTATAACATACTCAAAGGACATCCCCCTATCTCTAGTAGAACCAGAGTTACGAGCCTCCAAATATAGTGTAATGTTAATCCTATGGGGGGGGTATGTTTACGTTTTGCTTAATTACTCGGCCCCTGTTTGTCGTAGCCCTATGTTTTAAGTATCCTTGGATGGGGGACAAAATGGACTATAACATACTCAAAGGGCATCCCCGTATCTCTAGTAGAAACAGAGTTACGAGCCTCCAAAGTAGGGTGTAATGTTAATCCTATGGGGGGGGGTATGTTTACGTTTTGCTTAATTACTCGGCCCCTGTTTGTCGTAGCCCTACGTTTTCGGTATGGTTGGATGGGGGACAAATTGGACTATAACATACTCAAAGGACATCCCCGTATCTCTACTAGTAGAACCAGAGTTACGAGCCTCCAAAGTATAGTGTAATGTTAATCCTATGGAGGGTATGTTTTTACTTAATCACTCGGCCCCTGTGTGACGCGGCAAATTTCCCTGATTTCCATGAATTTTCCTAAAAATTCTAAATTTCCCTGAGGTTTTTGTCAACTATTTATTTCCCTGATTTTTCCAGGTTTGTATGAACCCTGTAGGGGGAAGAGATACCCTGACGTCACGCATCCCCCTCTCTGGTTGGAATTTTTGCCCGCGTAGAATACTATTTCCAAAACGCCGTTTGGGAGGTTGGGGGGGGGGATGAAACTCCAGTAAGAGATAGAACAGGGTGTGACGTTTCAGGCTCAGAACTGTTAGCTCCCTATTGCCTTTTTGGTGCGGTGGATAACTACATTTTGCGTCCCTCTAGATTTATAGATCATGACGCGAAATGACGCGACGATTCAAAAGCGAGCAAAGCCTCGAAGCGAAATCGTGAAATCGCTTAAAAGTGTCAAAACTGACTAACTTTGAAATCGATAGAAATAAAGATCTCGCCCCTTTCACGCTTCAACCACTTTACTGTTCCCTTCAAATGGGGGACGGGGCAGGGACATAAAAGAAAGAAAGGATATGTCCTATAATATAAAGTCCTTTAACTCTCGATCCGAGATTCAATCGGTGGAAACTTTAACTCTGACAGACTGACACCGGGAGATGTCACAAAAATTCATCATTGCCCTTTGAACAAAGTTCTTCTAACTCGTAAGCCCTAATGCGTAAGACCAACGTATTTCGCCAAGGCCTAATCCGGTACGGAACTAAATCCTTTTAGCAAAAATCCATTCCATTTCCGGTGTCCAAATCCCTTCCCCCCGCGTTAAACCAACTTTCAACTTTGGCCCGGAAATTCTATTCCTGGCATATTATGTCATTTTTATTTAACCAAATTTCTTAGTTTTCCCCTCGATCATTACTGACCTCAGTGACCTTCAGAATTTAACGCCGCCCACCGGCCGAGGTGTGAATTCCTGGGCCGCCTGAGTCAATTTCAATTTTATACCAACTACACTAATTTATTTTGCTAATTAGCACAATTTCTAAAGTTATTTCGCTCCTAAACAACTTACAAAATAAATCTATACACGTATTTGAACTAAACCGATGCCGAAGTTGATTTTCAAAGGATTTTAAGTTAAGCCTCGGTCACACACTCCATTTCAAACCACCAGCTCATAGAATAAAAACTACAGTTCTTACCATTGAGTTCAGAATATATGTATTTCTAGAGTTTTTGTTGAATTTCCTCCTCGCGGACTCGGATTCGTCGAATTTCATTACTTTATCATTAGTCGTTAGCGCCATCTGTCGCCTGACGGATGAAACTGAAAATAGTTTCTTTTGGCGGGAAATTGGCTTGAATTTGAAAATTAGGCTTAAGAAGACGTAAAGCGCCAAAGTTGAAAAACTGTTAGTTGAGACTTAATTACTAAGAATTTGTTAAACTTCATTTTTAATAAATAAAATTTTGATAAATTTCTGGTGTAATACTTGTTTTTACTTTATTTTATCTTTTTCATTATTAAAGTAACAAATAATATGAAAAGTTATTAAATTTTATCATGGGTAGAAAATGCTCAGTAGAGAAGTGCGTTAACACTGGTAGGAATAAAAATGTTTCGTGGCATAAGTAAGTATAGAAATAAAGAATATTAAAAAATATTCAGAAGTTCAACACTTTTTGAATTGTACTATTAAGATTCCCTACTAAAAATCCCGAGTTAATGAAACAATGGTGTCGGGCCATTAATAAACCCGAATGGACTCCACAAAAATATGATGCTATTTGCGGTGATCATTTTTGTCAAGCGGACTATCGCGAAAATTCTAAAATACGCGTGCTATCGGCTAATGCAGTTCCTACTCTGTTTTTACCCGAAACTTGCAACCCAAACTTCAACATAGGAATTGTATATTAATGAAATATAATTCTAAGAAAATTAAATGTTTTACTGTAATTTGCCACTTTTAAACCGTTTACAGAAAACTTACAGTCGGTGTAACAAAAATGTAGGCCTAAACAAAAGTATTATTTCGGAGAGTTCCGCGTCTTATTCGCGATCAATAGAGATAATCCCAGACCCTGAAGACCTTTTAGAAATAAGTGGCTGTGAAGTTGTGGATGATGTTGCTCAAAATATTGACATTGAAAATACGGATGGCGAAATTATGTCAATGGATAAAAATGTAAGACACGCTTTATTAAGTTTGGCAACATCCCTAATGCTTTACAACATAATCAGGCAGAGGAACGCAATGTTGCTTCATCAGAAGTTGAAGGTTTGGTTGAACCCATGGATTGGGACTATACTCCTAGCCGTTGCTCTCAAGGCAATACGAGTTTAAACAAAAACCAAGAAACTGATGAAAGGACTGCAGCTTTATATTCATTGTCAACATTTCATGTACATTGAATAGTTATGTTTAACTTATGTTGGTACACATGATGACATTTTCTTTCACCTCAGACATATCACAAGACAGACGAAAAGATTTTAAGAGAAATTGAAACCCTTTCCAAGAAAAAGGTACATAATATGCTAGAGAATATAGAGCCACGCTTAACTGCACATATTCCAATCATAACACTGCCACTTTAGAATAGAGAAATTGCGATGCTTAAAAATCAACTGGCAAATCAAATAAAAAGAAGAAAGATCATCCAAAAGACATTTAATTTAACAAAGCGAAGACTCATACGAAGAGATAAAAAGATTGAAAGTTTCAAAGGAATTATCGCAACTTTGCGAAAAGACAAATTAATGCTAGAAGAAAATATTATACAATTAGAAGATGTATTTTCTCCTACTGCGAAAGAACTTTTCCAACATTTAAAGGAAGCAGGACCCAAAAACAAAGCCAAGAAAGCTTATAGTAGCATTCTTCGAGAATTTGCTATAACCTTGCATTTCTATAGCCCTAAAGCGTATAGATATCTTCGCCAAATTTTCTGTTTGCCTCATCCAAATACACTCCGAAATTGGGGTTCCAAAATAGACGGCGAACCTGGATTCACTGCCCAGAGTTTTCAATTCCTAAAGAAAGAAGTGGAAAAATCTAAATACCCAGTTTTGGTGTCTCTAATGTTAGACGAAATGGCCATTAGGAAAGAGATAAAGTGGAACGGGAAATCCTTTGATGGCTACGTCAACTATGGCACTAGCATCGAGTCCAAGACTGACAATGATGAAGTCGCTACCTCTGTTCTTGTATTTATGGTTGTTGCCATAAACGGTAGTTGGAAGCTACCGATTGGCTATTTTTTCGTTCATGGCACCCCCGCCTGGCTTCTAGATACACTCGTCAGAGAAGCTTTCCATCATCTGAATTTGACTGGTGCTAAATGTGTTGCGCTCGTTTGCGATGGGCTCGCATCAAACATTTCCATGGCACACAGACTCGGAGTTGTCATGAATTCCAAAGAAATCAAATCAGTTTTTCCAAACCCTGGTAAGACAAAAAACCATTTCACACAAATACTTATGAATAATTTAAAACCTTTGTTTCCTTTCCTGAATAGCAAATCCAAAAGACGATGTAGCTTTTATTTTAGACGTTTGTCATATGTTGAAACTGATCAGAAACTTGTGGGAACATCACAATTTGCTTGTGGATCGGCAAAGTGGAAACGTAAATACAAACTTAAATGATATAATCGTAAAAATATATTAATAGTTTTATTTTTAGGACATATTTTGGGCATTAATTGTACTTCTTGAATTGGTGCAAGAGGAAGAAGGTCTTAGTATTGCTAACAAATTAAGCCGATTTCACATAAAATTTCACACTCAAAAGATGAAAGTCAAACTAGCAGCCCAAACTTTGAGTGCTTCAGTGGCTAGCGCTCTGAAACTACTAAAACAAATAAAAATGAAAGAGTTTCAAAACTGTGAGGGCACAGTTAATTTTATCGAGACAGTTGACAGGTGACAAAACACGCTAAATTTATTGCCTGTCGGTTGTAATAGTTTATTATTTCTCAGGGCATTTGATATCCTAAACTCTCGCAACCCTTATGCCAAAGGGTATAAGTCTCCAATAAATAACTCAAATGTTAACATCAAGAGAGCAAGTCTAAATAAAGCTAAAGAACTTATGTTGAGTCTAACAGACGCAGATGGTAATCTGATTTGCGAGTCCACACGTAAAACTGGACCACTCGGATTCGCCGTTTCTATTAGCAGCGTTCTGTATTTAGTGGATATGTATGTGCACCAAGATGGTCCGTTAAAGTATGTCAGACAAAAGTAAAGTTTTTATTCTACACTTGGGTATAGCTAACTAAACAAATGCTATATATAAAATATAGATACCTCCCAACATATAAACTATCCCAGGATCATTTGGAGCTTTTTTTCTCAACGATACGTACAAAGGGGGGCTGGAATAATAATCCAACGGTGGCGCAATTTAAATCGGCATACAAGAGCTCTTTTTTAGCAAAATTAGAAGCATCTGGATGCGCTAATGTTCTAGCTCTAGATGACACCGCCATTCCAGATATTTGTGAAATGTCCACAACTTTTTTAAGCGCAGCAACCACCACAGAGTCGTCAGATAATCAAGTGTCTGATGATCTCGCAGAACTAGATTTTTACTTTGATGGGTCGAATCTCTTGAGAGATAATATCATTCAATACGTGGGCGGTTTTGTTGTGATGAAACTCAGAAGAATTCTGAAATGTGACATATGCAAGGCTAGCCTAGAAGAAAGCAGCGGTAGAAACACCAGTTTCCATGATTACTGCTTATCAGAGAAAGGGCTGATACATTTACGAGACCATGGAGGACTAATTTACCCATCCAGAACCGTTGTTACCCTGCTTCAAATTACAGAAAAATGCATTCGAAGATTAAATCTGGAAAAACATGGAACCGCAAGCAATTCACTAACCTTAAAAATTGAGTCCCTTGTTAGGAGGTGCTTGGTTCATGAAACTCTTTTCCCAGATTTAAATGATCATATGTTCGATCAAGAGCTTGGTTTTAATCACCATTTAAACTTCCTCATCTCAAAAATTATCTATATATACACAAACCTAAGGATGAGGAAAATCGCCAAAAACTTTAATGAGAAAATGAGAAGGGAAGTTTTGAGAAAAAAACTTACCAAAATAATATTGTTTAAAGGGCAGTAAACATAGTAGCTTTCAAGATTAAATCTGTGTAGCAGTTAAAAGTATTAAAATTTTTAAATCGGTCTTAATTATAATTAAAACTGAACTTACATAGCGGTTTTCAAACATTTCTTTCTGTCTAAAGCAGACGAATGCGGCGATAGTAACATAACTAACATTTACTTGTTTTTTTCTAGTTTGTTTTAAGTAAAATAGATGGCGCTACCACCTAATGATAAAGTTGTCTGTCCGTCCCATATTTTTAAAAACGATGGACGCGCGAGCGCGAAAACTCGATATCCAAATAGGACTCTAGAAATACATATATTCTGAACTCAATGGTTCTTACCTTTCAAATTTGAATCATCCGTTAACATTAATGGACCATGATCCTTTAAACTCCGACCATAGCCCACTTGATCACGCACGCTGGCTGCACGCGCTTTAGAAGCCCGTCCAAACGATTTTTTTTACATGTTAACTCGCGAATACGGCGCGTCACATAGGTTCGGTCTAAACTTTCAAACCCGTCTGGTTTTAACATGGGCGTCTATGGGAGGGGACCAGTTTTTTCAACGTTTTTGACAATATTAGTGCATCTACTGGTTCAAATCTCTTGAATTTTTAATGAGACGTCTATTGAAAGGTTTGATATTATCCTGTAAAATTTAAAGTCTTCAGCTTTAATAGTTTTTTTTATAAAAAATAAAAACCATCACATAGTAGAGAATTTTGCCCCTTCAATTTCTCTACTATGTGATGATTTTTATTTTTTATAAAAAAAACTATTATAGCTGAAGACTTTAAATTTTACAGGATAATATCAAACCTTTCAATAGACGTCTCATTAAAAATTCAAGAGATTTGAACCAGTAGATGCACTAATATTGTCAAAAACGTTGAAAAAACTGGTCCCCTCCCATAGAGGCCCATGTTAAAACCAGACGGGTTTGAATTTTAGACCGAACCTATGTTATTCTCATTTTTAGGGTCGATTGAGCGGGCTTCTATAGCGCGTGCAGCCAGCGTGATCAAGTGGGCTATGCTCCGACTTAGAACTAATTATAATTAATAATTAATCACTGAAACAGTTCGATTTCGCGTATATTTCGCCGAGTTCGAAGCAGAGCCGTCGACGACCAACGGAATTCTGGCGGGCTCTAGGCCTAGTTCGGATAAGACTCGCTAGGCGGCGTCACTATTCGGCCGGTCCCTTGACTCCCTTTACTGGCGCACAGCGCACTCGATCACGCAAGTTGCGTGATCGAGTGCGCTGTGACTGGCGCTACTTTTCAAATCTTAAGCCTCGGTTTTTCTGGGAAAATAGTAAAATACAAGACATTGAAAACGTAGAAAATTTAAACACTATATTTAGCTTAAAAATCCTTTAATAATGTATTTAAATCATTTACAACTTGTTCCGAAACCGAAACAATAATAAAGGTTGTGTTTTTTGTTCAACTTGATCTTGTGGTCCAAGGGGCCGCTTGGGGTAACTTGACCAATTTAAATTCCTCATCGCTTAAGGGGGTCCAATTATATTGAAGAATTGTCGAGACTTCCTTAGCGGTCACTTCGTAGGAACGCGACGCCGTTTTCAGCCACAAATAAAACTCGTCCGTCCAGCCAACATTTCGGGGCCAATCGCATTTCTTGATCATGGCGTTTTTCCGCACGATTAATCGCTCCAATTTCGGACACAGAGTTGCTATCAACAGAACTGTGGCCGTCGAAACCAGTTCCCGAATGACCATCGTCCGAAGATTGGGGCAGTTGCGACATAGGAGGACCTGATCGGGACGCGGAAATTAAAAATTAGTAAAAGATTCCTTCGACTATATTAAGTCATCAACTGACCAATGGGGAATCTCCTCGTTCTTGAAAATGTTTATTCATGTGAAACCTTGGTAATCCCGTGAAGATATACGACTCTAAGTAGGTGGGGTACAGCGTGGCCGCCATCATGGTGGCTTCGATGGTGACGCGATTGTAAGGGGTATTGTAAACGATGCTCTTAACTGGCGCTCCATCTTGCCAAATTATCTGAAAGGTGGGGGTTCGGGCTGCTAGAGAAGATCCCGATGAATAAAGCCGATGTCCTTACCTCTTTCTTCACCTTCCCTTCGATGGCCAAGTGAACTCTCAACTTGGGAGAATTCTTGCGACAATCCTTCCAAGCCGAGGAATTGATAGAGATGGCCGTCTCCGTGTACCGCGACTGAACGATATGCAAGTTATCCAAGGACGTGAAAGCCAACAATTGAATGACATCTTCGTTAATCTCTTGGGGGGAGACGACCAAGGTCCTCAGGGACAGAAAGACGCCGAAATGTAAGATAGGATAGGGCTCCTTCGTGCAATTCAGGACGATCAAACTGTCCATCTGTTGACCGCGATTCTCGGCGATGTCGTCTAACAAGTACATGGCTTCGTCGCGTTCCAGGAGAAGGTCTCTCAGGGCCAAGTGACGCAATCCGGGTAAACTGCGCATCAGTCTCTTCAAGGAACTCAAGAGCTTGCCACCCGTCCCAAAAACGAGGTCCTGTTCCGACTCGCCCGCCGGTAAGTGACAGGCGAATGAAAAGTCCAACTCCACCACCTATAGAGTAATGTCAGTTCTACTATGCAAACGTCATACCATAGAGTAGTGTCGGTAGAGGGGGGAGTAGACTGTGTATCCCTCCCTCTAGGCGCGCTTTTGTAAAAGGGGATAATGTACGCGCCTGGTAGGGGGGATGACACTTAGCTAAGAGATAGAAGGGTATGACGTTTGGATACGTAGAACTGACATTACTCTCTTAGCTCCGACTCGCCCGCCGGTAAGTGACAGGCGAATGAAAAGTCCAACTCCACCACCTATAGAGTAATGTCAGTTCTACTATGCAAACGTCATACCATAGAGTAGTGTCGGTAGAGGGGGGAGTAGACTGTGTATCCCTCCCTCTAGGCTCGCTTTTGTAAGAGGGGATACTGTACGCGCCTGGTAGGGGGGATGACACTTAGCTAAGAGATAGAAGGGTATGACGTCGGAGAATAGGTCAAGGAAAGCGTGACGTACGGTAGGGCGAACTTACTCTGCCCAGGGGATTCTCGTCAAAAAACTCCGAGAAATACGACAACATGTTCATAAACTCGAAGAGGTTAAAGAAGTTATTGACTGGGAGAAGAATAATACGACGGAAATGACGTCCCATCTTGTGAAGACAGACTTGAGCCCGACCATGATCCAAAATGTACTGGTAGCCCAAGTAGTAATTGAACCTCCTTCGCGTCAAGGTTCGATCGTCAAAATAGAAACATCTCCAAACGCGAGGGGAATGGAAAATACGATACCAATTTTGACAAACCTAACACAAGTACATCAACGGAATTGAGCTCCGCTAGGCCTAGGGGCGGATGTGACAATGACGCGGTGGCGGCCAGCTTAAGCCTGGTTTTCACTGCCGAAATTTTCACGGAACAGAGAAGAAAAATCCGCAAAATTTTGCGGAAAATTCCTTAAAAAGCGGCGGCAAAACGTTTTCACTTGTAATATGAAAGAGTGCGAGCTCGTGGAGACCAAGGCTTATCTGTTATGTTGAAAATGCACCAATAGCAACCTATCTATTTTCTTAGACTTTATTGTCTTTGTAAAAACGTTCAATTTTATCATATAAATAACGCGAAACTTTGCGGCAAGTTACCTCTAAAAAAACGGCGCGGAACGCGGTTTTTCCCGCGTTTTGGGCCAGTGAAAACCAGGCTTTAGCCGCGTCAACCTTACCTGAGAAGCGTTATACCTGTCCCTGATGTTCAAATGATGGAATATTTCCTCCAAGGGGACATCCGGAAGATAGGCCCACATTCTAACAGCTGCACCCTCGAAATTAATTAACTTGAACTAATATTTAATTCCATAATTAATTAAGGATTATAATTAAAGTAAACGCGTAAAATAAAAGTCATTCTCTCTAGTTCTTTGAGTGTGCACCTTTGACACTAAAGAGCGCTTTCGTTTTAAAAATAGACTTGGCAAATTGTCAAAAGATTTCTCAGCTGAAATAAATAGACTAGTCCTGTCTCACTTAAAGGGACTGTAAAGTAGACTAGTCCTGTCTCACTTAAAGGGACTGTAAAGTAAACTAGTCCTGTCTCACTTAAAGGGACTGTAAAGTAAACTAGTCCAGTCTCACTTAAAGGGACTGTAAAGTAGACTAGTCCTGTCTCACTTAAAGGGACTGTAAAGTAGACTAGTCCAGTCTCACTTAAAGGGACTGTAAAGTAGACTAGTCCTGTCTCACTTAAAGGGACTGTAAAGTAGACTAGTCCTGTCTCACTTAAAGGGACTGTAAAGTAGGAATCGGCGGGTGGGTAAAAATTATTTGAAATACGTCAGAGACACGTGACTTAGGAAAGGCGTGGTTCAAAGAAGCTTAGCTCGTTTTATTTCGAAAATTGACACTTCAGAGAATTGGCGCTGGAATCTCGCAAAAAACAAGGACTAGGTGTCCAGTCCCACTCCATGTGGATTCTTTGTATCTTGTCACGTGTTGCCTGTGACGTATTTCAAAAAGTTTTTACCCACCCGCCGATGCCTACTTTACAGTCCCTTTAACTTACCTCGGGGATTCTGCAAACTCCGGCGACCGACGCACGCTCTTAACGAAATCTCTTAATTACAATTAACTTAATTAATATATTTATTTATTTATTTATTTCATCACTTAGTTCTCAGTATAATACATATTATTTATTTAATCCGATTTAATTAACATTCCAACAAAGTGCGATTAAAGTGATTAAAATCAATTCTGATTTAATTTGGAATGATTTTGAATTTGAGTTTGACGAATTTTTCGATTCATTTCCTCAATTTTTTGCATCCATTTCGCGTGATCAGTTCGTAAAGTTTCGCTTAATTTCATTTTAATTAAACTTAATTGGCCTTATTCTTGATCAACGCCACCGAGGCGTAGCGGCGACTTTTGGAACTATTATAATACGGTAGCCAATTACAGGTGGCGATGGAGTCGATGTACTCTGATGGAGATCTGTTATTTTCTATGTTTTGTTGATTCCATGCTCCATCAGAGTCCGTCGACTCCAGCGCCACCTCTGATTGGCTACCGTCTTATAATAGTTCCAAAAGTCGCCGCTACGCCTCGGTGGCGTTCATCAGGAATAAGGCCAATTAAACATAATTAATAATAAATACCTATTTAAAGGTTGAGTTATTTCACCGCGAAAATCTCTTCCAATCACCGGAGCTTTCTGATCTAAAATCCCCCAAAAAAGTGATTAATAATTCAAATTAAAAACTTTAACTTTCAATTAAATTAATTAACCTCCGAAACAATCAGTCCAGGCTTGCTTCATTTGATTCTCAACTGAAAACTGATTATCTCTCAAAATATTTGCGGAAAATATTTGAGATTTCCTCATTTGAGAATTTAAAGGATTGTAAGGAATGTAGGCTTCCTCGTTTCTCTCTTAAATTAATTTAATTACGGATTTAATTATAATTAAAAACGTCATTAATTATATACCTTGAATTTTATAAATAGTCGGATCCGGTTCGGAACTGGATTCGCTACCTGAACTGGAACTGGAACTGAAAGTGGAATCGTGGGAAGCAAATTTGCTAAAAGATTCGTGGCTGGCAAATTTCCTTTCAATTTTGGACAATTCTTTGGCTTCTTTGTCTAATTTTTTGCTCAATTTTTCGGCCATTTTTGCCAAAGCCAAACTCTGTCGTTAAATTTAAATATAAACGCGCCTAATTAATTAATTAAATTAAAGTATAACAGGGTTCATACAACTTTTGGAAAACAAATTTCCCTGAATTTTCCAGGTTTTTCCCGTATATGGAGTGAATTTTAACGAGGAGGGCAAATAGAACTATTACATTATCAAAGGACATCCCCGTATCTCTAGTAGAACCAGAGTTATGAGCCTCCAAAGTTGGGTGTGACGCTATTTCTATGGAGGGGTTGTTCGTTTACGTTTTGCTTAATTACTTGGCCCATGTTTGTCGTAGCCCTAAGTTCTTAGTATGGTTGGATGGGGGACAAATTGGACTATAACATATCCTAAGGACATCCCCCTATGTCTAGTAGAACCAGAGTTACGAGCCTCCAAAGCTGGGTGTGACACTATTTCTATGGCGTGTTTTTGAACAGTTCGCTTAATTCCATGGTCCCTGTTTGACGCAACCCCAAACCTTTGGTATAGTAGGATGGGGGACAAATTGGGCTATAACATACTCAAAGGACATCCCCGTATCTCTACTAGAAACAGAGTTATAGGCCTCGAAGGTTGACTGAACCGCTTTTCCTATGGAGGGGTTTGTTTCTTTACGTTTTCCTTAATTACTCGGCCTATGTTTGTCGTAGCCCTACGTTTTTAGTATCGTTGGATGGGGGACAAATTGGGCTATAACATACTCAAAGGACATTCCCGTATCTCTAGTAGAACCAGAGTTATAGGCCTCTAAAGTTGGGTGTGACGCTATTTCTATGGCGTGTTTTTGAACATTTTGCTTAATTCCTCGGCCCCTGTTTGACGCAAATTCGAAATTTCCCTGAGGTTTTTTGTCAACCATTTATTTCCCTGCATATTTTCTCAGGTTTTCCAGGTTTGTATGAACCCTGTTATAAAGTCTAAAGCGTACTTCTTGATCATAACGATATAATTTTGAGATTTTCTTTGGTTTTGAACGAATTCCGAGGAATCTTTGAGCTCTATGAACGGTGGCTTTTTTTCGGGCCAAATTTTGGTTCCAATAACTGCGTTCAAATTGAATTGGACTCTATAAGACGGGCCAAGTAATATTTGGGGAGTCCAGGGGACCAATTATACCATAAGGGCGTAATATCTCTAAGGTCCCAAGCGCATCTATTAGCAAAAACATCTAGTTCTGCTGCTAGATGTGACGTAGATTTTGTATAGGGGCTCCTTCCAAATTTTTCGTGAAATTCGCGGGAGAGAAAAATAATTTTCAAAATCAGCCACGACCGATATCGATATCCTAAGCCGGTCGTGGTCTAGACGCGAGCTCTGAGATAACGCTCCCAAGCGGTTGGGAATCAAACTAAAACAGGCGGGGAGGCGAGAGAGGAAGGACTGAGGGGGAAAAATACGTAAGAGAATTTCCAGAACCCCCCAGTTCTCTCAGACACAAGAGGTAAATTCGCGCTTAGTAAAAACCACGAAGAGCTGCCTGTCGTGAGAAATCTTTGAAGGGGAGGGAAAAATGTTCAATGCCGGGTTACTCTGCAGCGAATTCGCTCGGCCTCTGTTTAGACTATACAGTTATTATACCACTTGAGATGAGACGGATGGCTGACCAAATCGAATGCATACATACATTTCAACCGTAACATAGAATCTTGGTCCCTTAGAGAGATAATGTCCTTATGATTATACCTATTGTAAGAAGCGTTATATCTGAAATTCCTTTCTCCATTTTGAGGTCCAAGTTGTTGAAATTGATCGGTGGGGGCGTGTCTTTCAAATCGACGTTTTTCTAAATGACGCAATTTTCTCTTACAAGTTCTTAAGAGTTCTTTCAGCTCCCCGAATTCGTCATCGCCATCGTCATCGTCGTATGATCCAATTGGAGGAGGGGGAGGGGGAGGAGGGGGCGTGTCTCTGGTGAAAGTATTGTCGTCAAGAGCTCCGCTACAAGAAGATGCAGATGGGTGGTTTTCACCAGTTGCAACTTGGTTGGCTTTGGGTTTAGTCAATTGGGATGCCTGGACTATTTGGCTTAATGATTGGAGCTGTTCGTTAAAGGACCTATATTAAGTTAATTAAAGGTCAATTAATTAAAATGCAATAAGTAAAAATAATTAATATTAATTGAAATTTAATTTATATTAATTGAAAATTAATTATATTAATCGGAAATTAATTTATATTAATTGGAAATTAATTTATATTAATTGAAAATTAATATTAATTGGAATATTTAATTTATATTAATTGAAAATTAATTTATATTAATTGGAATTTAATTTATATTAATTGAAAATTAATTAATATTAATTGAAAATTAATTAATATTAATTGAAAATGAAATAAATTAAGGAGGAATAAGAAAACTTACTGAAGATAGGAGTCGACTCTTAAAACCTTTTGATGCAGAAATTGAATGTCTTCTCTGTCAGAGGGTTGGGCCTTCCTGATTTCCGCGTCTTTTCCCTCCTCGATCCCATCTCCAGAATTTATTTCCCTTCCATCTTCCTTCATCTTCTCCGTTTCTTCTCTAAATGTTTCTTTCTTTAAGATTAAAGATGAGATTTCTTCGTTAATTTCATTCAATTCTTGTCTTTTTGATTGAACTTCTTTTTCCAACGATGATAATTCATCCCTAATTAATTTGGCTTCTTCCGTTCTTTTCCAATCTTCCAACTAAAGTTTAAATACAATCAATTAAAATTAAACTTAAATTAAATTAAACTAAACTTACTTTAACATTCAGATCTTTTTCAGCATCCAATCGCATTTTCTTAAAATTCTCTTCCAAAGTTTTTAATTTATCTTCATTTTCTATTTTTAATTCCGCACTTTTCTTTTGAAGTTCCTTTTCCAGCTAAAAGTTAATTCTTAATATTAATATTATTAATATTATTAATATTATCATAAGGACATTATTTCTCTAAGGGTCCAAGATTCTATGTTACGGTTGAAATGTATGTATGCATCCGATTTGGTCAGCCATCCGTCTCATCTCAAGTGGTATAATAATTGTATAGCCTAAACAGAGGCCGAGCGCATTCGTTGCAGAGTAACCCGGCATTGAACATTTTTCCCTCCCCTTCATAGATTTCTCACGACAGCTCAGCTCTTCGTGATTTTTACTAAGCGCGAATTTACCTCTTGTATCTGAGAGAGCTGGGGGGGTTCTGGAAATTCTCTTACTTATTTTTTCCCCTCAGTCCTTCCTCTCTCGCCTCCCCGCCTGTTTTAGTTTGATTCCCAACCGCTTGGGAGCGTTATCTCAGAGCTCGCCTCTAGACCACGACCGGCTTAGGATATCGATATCGGTCGTGGCTGATTTTGAAAATTATTTTTCTCTCCCGCGAATTTCACGAAAAATTTGGAAGGAGCCCCTATACAAAATCTACGTCACATCTAGCAGCAGAACTAGATGTTTTTGCTAATAGATGCGCTTGGGCCCTTAGAGATATTATGTCCTTATGATATTATTAATATTATTATTATTATTATTATTATTAATTATAATTTTAATTAAAGAGTTAATTATTTATTTACATCTAATTGCATCTTTGCCATTTCAACGGCGTATTTCTTTTTAGTTTCCATCGTGTTTTTATCATTGGCGTTTTTCAGTTCCAATTTCTTCGAGTTTAATTCTTTTTCCATCAATTCCAAAACCTAAAATACATTTAATTTTAATCTAAATTAATTAATTAATTAATTAACTAATTAATAATTTAAATATGACTTTATCATTTTCCGTTTGCAATTTTGTTTTAAGTTGATTCATCTCCTCGAGATGTTTTTCCTTCAAATTTTGAATTTCCTGGAATATTCATTAAAATTAAAGATAATTAATTAATTAAGGTTTAAAGACATCACTAATTAATTGATGGAATACTTTTAATTGTTCTTTCTTTTTAGTTTCGAGTTCTTGTCGCGTCTTTTCCAACTCATTTTTCAACTCAACTCGCAGTTTTTCTTTCTCAACTTGCGTCCGTTTCTTCAATTCCAATTTAAATTCTTCCAATTCTTCTCGTAGATTTTCTTCCTCCGTTTCTCTTTCATCCTCGAATTGATTTCTGATATCAATCAGCGCCATTTCGTGATCCACCCTAATTAATTAATTAGTTAAGAAGTAACGAATTTAATTTATACAGGGTTCATACTAGTTTTGGGAAACAAATTTCCCTGAGATTTCCAGGTCTTTCCCCCATATATGGAATATCCTATGGAGCAAATGTTAACGAAGGAGAGAGGGGACTAATAGGGCTATAACATACTCAAAGGACATCCCTGTATCTATAGTAGAACCAGAGTTACGAGCCTCCAAAGTTAGGTGTAATGTTAATCCTATGGAGTATGTTTATTTACGTTTTGCTTAATTACTCGGCCCCTGTTTGTCCTAGCCCTACGTTTTCGGTATGGTTGGATGCGGGACAAATTGCACTATAACATACTCAAAGGACATCCCCGTATCTCTAGTAGAACCAGAGTTACGAGCCTCCAAAATTGCGTGTAATGTTAATCCTATGGACTCTTAATTATTTTCACGCCATGATTTATTTTTAATTTTTTACTTTAATTGTAATTCCTCTTGAGAAATGGGCATTCCCAAATTAGGGCTTGGTCCAGTTTTGGTAATTTTTGGAGTTGCTTTGGAATTTAACGGAGTTGTTGTCGGAGTTTGCGGAGAATTTGGAGATATTGAAGGGGAATGAAGGTAAGTTGACGGAGAATCCATCAAAACGTCAATATTTCTAATTCTTTCGGTGGGTTTGTTCATTATCGACGCTTCCAGGACCATTTTGGATTTGGTCAACGTAAACCCAGGTTGCTGACCACCACTGCCGGGCAGTTTGGAAATGGGTGAGAGTGGTTTTAGAAAGTTCATTGACTTCTTTTCAGCGTTCATTTGAGGTAAAGGACTCGAGATATTTGAATTTAAGCTAAAAAAGATCATTATTTTAATATTTTAAGAGATTCGCGAATTGACCAATACTTTCTAGCGGTCATTTTTGACGGAACTTCCAGACTAGTTAATCTCAGAAGGGAATTGACCTCTTCTGGCTAAAATAAACGACAGGATAATAAATAAAGGACATAATCCATGGAATATCTTCGGACAAACCTCGGGGGATCTGACAAAAGCGGGGGATAAACTTTCCGCGTCCAAAAGTCCAAATTTATCAGCTAAATCCATCTCCGTTTCCGATGATGAAGTTACACTTTCACTCTCATTCTCATACAAAATCTATAACCAATTAATCTAATATAAATCCTCAAGGAAACTCGTTTAAAGAACTAAAAAACGGGGGAATTACCTCTTTGCTCTTTAAATCAAATTTTACCGAACGTTTTTCAGGCAGAGTTAATGATATCTTAACGGAGATAAATTACTAAAGTTAACGGGAAATCTCCGAGACAATCAACCTACATCCTATACTTTTTCAAACTTTTTACTCATTTCAGACGAAGATTCTAACGAACCCCGCGTCAATAATCGCTCCTAAAACCATTTAAAACATTTATTCGCAACTTCTCGAAACAAAAAACGGGGGAAAAAAGAAAAATGTACTACCAAGCGTTTTTGAAAAAAGTGCCGTTCTTTATTATAAATTTCAGGATTTTCCCGATATTCTTTCAGTAATCGGCGACATTCAACGTCAGCCGGGTGAATCCAAGTAGAACATCGATCCTCGGGATTGTAATAATATATTCTGCCTTTCGCGTCCTCGCTTAACGAGTGTAAAATTAAGATCAGACATTGACAAGTAACGGGAATGGTAATGTTGTTTAAGCAGAAGCTTAAAGCTTACATAGCAAGCCAGCCGTTAGGAAGAGAACTAAAAAGACCCTTAACCGCTATCCATAAAAGATTAGCTTCCCTAGTAGCGTTAATTCCAAGATAATTAGCAAACTTGTAGAGATCTTAAGTCGAAAATTAAGATTTATTAAGCAAACCGTAGCGTTCTATAAATTAAAATGGCCAAGGCTTACCATCTTTTTCTATAACGCAGGTTCCACTCTCTTTTAGTATTTTTTGCCCCCTAAATTCGGGTTCTATCGTCGAATGGGACATGGAAAATTATAATTCTCAAGATAATTAAGCTTTCTCATCATTTTAATTGCCATTAAATTAAATAAATGTAGGTTTAAGCGAGAAGATTATCGACAGACTACGCCGCCATATTGATTTTTGCATTTTTATCCGACCAATAGGAGAGCGGATTCAGACCATTCCCGGCCTTTTTAAAATTGTAAACAAAACGTGGACTCTGGGTGGGAATGAAGTCTTAAGCCTCGGTCTTATTAAAAACGCTTTTATTTATTAAAATAGAATATTTGTACTTTATTTAAAACAATTCAGGTTATAAAACTATACACAAAATGACAGAAAATAATGATTGTAGGCGAGAATTTAGCTTTATCATCATTTTAATTGCCTTTAAATTAATTAAATATAGGTTTAACCGAGAAGATTATCGACAGACTACGCCGCCATATTGATTTTTGCATTTTTATCCGACCAATAGGAGAGCAGATTCAGACCATTCCCGATCCCGGAATCCCAGCCTTTTTAAAATTGTAAACAAAACGTGGTCTCTGGAAATGAAGTCTTAAGCCTCGGTCTTATTTATAAATGCTTTTATTTATTAAAATAGAATATTTGTACTTTATTTAAAACAATTCAGGTTATAAAACTATACGTAAAATGACACAAAAATAATGATTGTAGGCCTAGAAGAATAGTTAAATAATGATTGTAGGCCTAGAAGAATAGTTAAGTTACTGCGTGACACACCATAATTTGTCGCCTAAATATTCGGCGTATTTATCAGAAATTTTCTCCCGCAACTGGCTCAATTTGGAAGCGATATCTCGGGCCTCTTCGATAGCCAATGAGATTGTTTCCCTGTTTAACTGTTCCACTTTAGGCTCCACCGAGAAACTGACGGCTAAAAATAGAAACCCCACTAAGCCTATTATAACTTACCTCGTTAAGCCTAACCGCCGATAATGTCGGAGGGAGAAGTAGTAGTAGTAGTAACTCACAGGGTCCTAAAATGAGTGACATATTTACGTCACCACCTTGGGAAACATCGGCAAGGATTTCCATCAACCCCCTTAATTCATCCACTCCATTTCTCAGTTCCCTTAAGAGTGTCTTCTCCAAAACATAGCGTTCCCGAGCCTCTAATCCGGCAGCCGCCTCGGCCGCGATTCGCTCTCGAAACGCGACGTTTTCTTTGTGAAGTTGTTCATTCTCGGCTTTCAGCGTGGAAATGGTCTCCTCTTTGAAACCCGCTTCGACCCTCAACATGGCGCTTAAACGGGAGGCATTTTCGAGTTTCTCCTTTAGACTAGAGATATCCCTTTCACTCCGTTCTCGGTAATAATGCGCGGAACGTTCCTTTCCCACTAAATCCTGCGGTTAAAACTAAATTAGCGGTCTTATTCCTGATCAGCGCCACCTACCCATAGCGGCGACTTTGAGAACTACTGTAAGCGGCAAGCCAATCAGATATCGCTAAAATGTGGTGACGTCATTTTTGGTAAGACCCGAGAGTGCCAGTCAGTGACGTCACCAGATTTTAGCGACATCTGATTGGCTTGCCGCTTACAGTAGTTCTCAAAGTCGCCGCTATGGGTAGGTGGCGCTGATCAGGAATAAGCTACGCTAATTACGCAACGTGCGATTAGCGCTTTTTAAGATCGGCCTACTTTTTGAAGTTGTCTAATTTCGTCTAAAAGTCGGTCTCGCTCCCGCCGCGTAACTACGCCAAGGCTTAACCCTTCCGCGTTCTTTTCCCCCATTTTAAGTAGTTCCCTTTTAGCCAGTTCTAATTTGGCGCGAAACTCTCCGTTCCTTCGTTCCAGCGTTTCAATTCTCATATCTTTCGTTTTAATTTCATCTTTAGACCTTTCCACCATTTGTTTCAAGCGTTTCGTTTTTTCCTTCTCCCCTTCCAAAGATTCGCGGTAAATTCCCCCAAACATTAAGGAAAAGTAATATAATCCACCTTATTCCCTTTAGCCGGAAGTTAGGCTTAGCTCGGGATTCATGGGGGTGAGTAACGGGAAGAAATTCGTCTGTCGTCTGCTACAGTACATATTTTTGCCTTCGGTAGCAGACGACAGACGAATTTCCTCCCGTTTCTCACGGTTCTCACCCCCATTCCATTTCGCCGGAAGTTAGGCTTAGCTCGGGATTCATGGGGGTGAGTAACGGGAAGAAATTCGTCTGTCGTCTGCTACAAAAGCCAAAAATATGTACTGTAGCAGACGACAGACGAATTTCTTCCCGTTACTCACCCCCATGAATCCCGAGCTAAGCCTAACTTCCGGCAAAAGGGAATAAGGTGGTTTCAAGGAATAAAAGGGTGATTGAATTAAAGGATATTTGATATTGAAGTTTTTCGAGTTCTTCTTTTGCAGGAAGATCTCTTAGATAATCTTCGTTCGTTCTAAGTTGCATTTCCAACATTGCCAATCTGCGATCACGGTCATTCAATTGCAATTTTAACGTCATGATTTCGTCGCTTTTCGTCAAACGTGGCTGGTGGGCGTGGTAAAAATCGGGCGAATGCATTCTACGAAATTCGGGAGCAACCTAAGAAGGAATCATTATCCTAAATCCTAGCTTACGAAGATTGCGTGGGACATTCGTCTCAACTTATTTCTTTATAAATAATATCAGAAGGGGATAATAGAAGAAGGATGACACTCTGTATCCTCTTAAAGGGACTGCAATGAAGGCATCGGCGGGTGGGTAAAAATTATTTGAAATACGTCACAGGCACCACGTGATGCCAAGATACAAAGACTCCTCATGGAGTGGAACTGGACATCTAGTCCTTGTTTTTCGCGAGATTGCAGCGCCAATTCCATGAAGTGGTAGTTTTCGAAATAAAACGAACTAAGCTTCTTTGAACCAAGCCTCTCCTCGGTCACGTGCCTCTGACGTATTTCAAATAATTCTTACCCACCCGCCGATGCCTTCTTTGCAGTCCCTTTAATGCTTTAGTTATGTAACGTCGTTCTTCCCAGGCTCACCCTTTTAGTTTGCTTTCCCGCTCATTAAATTACAAATGGGCATCGCACCGTAAGGCGAATTCTATAACTGTTTGGTACTAAATCCCCAGCAATCATCCCACAAACCTTGATTGTCTTGACGTGGGACAAAAATTCACAAGCGCATGCGTCTTGCCAAATATTTAAACGCTAATAGAGTAATGATGAGGGAACTATTTACATGGCGTATGTGATTCGGTTTAGTAACCTTGCTCTAAATGTAAAATGATGTTGGGGGTAGAATGACGTTACACTTACCCCGCTTTGTGCTTGTACACTTCTCTCGAAGAGAAGTATTATATACTTCTGATAATATTCACTTACATTGAACCGCCGTTGCTCCTCATCCTCAACTGGTGCCAAGGGGTAATTTTGTCCGTGGTAATAACGACCAAAGACTGGTCCCGATGACGCGTGCTGATGAAGGACATCATAATGTCGCGGTACATCGGAAGGATGATATGGTCGCGACAAACCCGCCGATTCCGGAGCGTTTAAATGGGGATTACTACTAGCTCGACTAATTCCTCCTTCCCTAGCGTAATGGTGGTACGATCCGTAAACGGGACGATGTCCCCAAGAAGGTGGTTGTCCAATTTGTACTTGATGATGTCGGGGGCCCATGTACCTCTCTTCCCCATCCCTGGGATCCGCTAGATCTAACTGATCCATGTCAAACTGATAGTGCATGTGATTAGGACAAGGGTCGACAGGGTCAACACGCGCTACGCGAAGCCGACGGGGTAGAGTGGGCGTAACTAGACGACGAGAGTTGGCTCGGTAAAGGGATGGTGAAACGTCACTCGTCACTCGTCACTCGTGTCAAAGACCAAGAGATGGAAGGTCGAAGGTTACGTGGTTAAATGGAAAGGGGCAATGCGGATAGTGGTTGTAATACCTTAACAACCAGCTAACTACACTGCCAAATCCCAAAACCACAACCTAAAGAAAAATAGAATGAAAAGAAAGATAACTTTAGTCCAATAGCATACGGTTTTTAAGCCAGTGTTGCCAGGCCGTTTCTGAGCAAAGGTTATGGGCGGAGAAAGGTTAGCGGTTCAGTTTGAATCTCTACTCGACTAACTTGGCTCACAGAAAGTCTGACAACACTGACCGCGCTGAAGTTGAAGCTGAGGAATGTTTCCTAGCCCCAACATAAAAGGGCCTCGAAAAGCCCGCCCCTCATTCGTAGCAGTGTTGCCAGGCATAAGTTAGTCAGTCATATAATATGATTCAAATTGAACACAACCTATTTTGTCTATCGTCTAGTGAAAACTACGTATTTGCGCCTTAAAAATGTCCGTTTAAAAAATCATAAGTTCATAAGATATTCCATAAGTTCGTCACTGGTTACTAAGAGCGTGTCACGAAGTGACGTAGGTATACGTCATAGATTCTCGTATAGCGACGCCTGGTGAGGCGCTGTCAAAGGCTTAGGCTGCGTTCAGTAACCGGCATAAAAAACATCGATGACTAAAAAATGACATCGATGTCTTACTGAACGGTTTTTCGCGTCTTTGGGCGTGACGTCATGATGCTCATCGGATGCCCATCAGAAAAATCGGCTGTGAGAGGAGGTTTTTTTGATGAGCATCGGATTCATGACGTAAATTTCGTCATTTTGCGCCGCGACAATTAAAATAATGTAGAATTGACAAGTATTATCCTTATCGATAATAATACTAAAAAGCAATATATTATTTCGGTAAAAAATGGATTCTGACAGAATTTTGATTTAATTGATAAATTGACGTAAAATATCTTTGTAAATATTTCGCATTTATTATTTAAGCCTCTGCAGTAACGTTATCATAATATCGTCGCCATTTTGAAAAGCATCGATTACACAAAATTGTGCCGTTCAACAACTGCAACGTCATCATGACGTCAAAAGAACACCGATTTCATTTTCCCGAACATCGATGTTTTTCCTGATGAGTGTTACTGAACGCAGCCTTAGTATTGCAGACTAAATAGGAACTAGATAGAAGTCTCGCAAAACGGCGTGTAGTCAAGTCTCGCGTTGTTCTTGAACTAGCTCTCGGTAAATCTCTAGCATGACGAAGTATGGGAAGTGTCATACTTATGGAACGTATCTTATAAACTTACGCTATTACGAACATTGTAGGGTAGGGTAATGGTAAGGTAAGCCTACAATCTTTGAAGGAACTAAACGTTATTGAATTCAAATTGACACAAAATGAGCTTTAGGAAAAAAATAAAGAGTTTTTATTCGTAGCCGTTATTATTACCATAATTACACATGCAAATGAGAAAAAAAAATTGTTAAACAAGTAAAGTAAAAGATTTAAAGTGAATAGAGTGCTTAAGATTGAAGCGGTAGTGGTGCCAAAGAGCGTACATGCTGGAGTAGAAATTGCGATTAAAATTCTACATTCCAAATAATGCATTTACAGATTTAAGTACGTTCACGGTGTAAAGTGCATACTTGGAACGAGAATTCCCACGCAGAAATTAGAAACTAAAAGAAAATCCATGCATCCGTGAAAATAGAGCTTATTTCTAACCATTGTTCAAATACAATTACGAAAAAAAAAAAAACTCGTTAATTTTCGTTAAAGGAGGACTCGGCCGCGCGACCTTGAATTTTAAAAAGAGATCGGGACGATTCACCCTTGACCTTTTAAGTAAAATCGTTAAAGAGCTGGTCCCTCCAAAAAGAGAACCCAGAGAGAGCGAGAGAGAGAGAGAGAATGAGAGAGTGAGAGAGGGGAAGAGAGAGTGAAAGAGGGGAAGAGAGAGTGGGAGAGAGAGTGGGAGAGTGAGAATGAGAGAGAGAGAATGAGAGAGAGAGAGTGAGAATGAGAGAGAGAGAGAGAATGAGAGTGAGAGAGATACAGAGAGAGAAAGAAAGAGAGAGATACAGAGAGAGAATGAGAGAGAGAATGAGAGTGAGAGAGATACAGAGAGAGAAAGAAAGAAAGAGAGAGATACAGAGAGAGAATGAGAGAGAAAAAGAAAGAGAGATACAGAGAGAGAGAGAGAAAGAGAGAGAGAATGAGAGTGAGAGAGATACAGAGAGAGAGAATGAGAGAGAAAAAGAAAGAGAGAGATACAGAGAGAGAGAGGGGGAGAGAGAGATGAAATTCGGAAAATCATAATATTCCGATAGCAAATTCTTAGTAATACATGACCGCTAAGTTATTATAGTGTTTAAGAAACTGGGGGGGGGGAGGCAGAATATTCTAAATACGGGTAGATAGTCTCGGGTAGAGAGAGAGAAGGCCGCGCGTCTCAAGGCCCTCAAAGACTATATCTAATTTCTTATCTCAGGTTCAAAGAGAGAGAGAGAGGAATTTTACCTTCGATCTCAAACCGAACTACGATCGACTAATTAACTATATTTAAGTGATTAACTCGATGACGCGCCAAAGGAGGTGATTGACTTAAAAAGTAGCCTAGCAACACTGGGCGGGCGTCTCTCCTCTTTCGTTTTACAATTTTAAAACTAATTCGTTAAAGTAATTAGAGCAGCGAGGCGTCTAACTGAGATACCACCAGCTGTGTTCACATTGATAATTACGACGTGTGAACCCAGAGTGGTACTCAATCGTACTCCGGATAACCAATAATTGAAGAAATAATTAAAATAATTAAATCAATTTAAACGGAGTTACCAGGACCAACATTAAAATGGCTTTCCGGAAATAATTAATATCCCGACGACTCGAAACTAATCTCTAATTAAAAACGGAACGGACTCCACTTAGCTAAGTAATTATCCATGATGGAGGATGCAACCCAACGATTGCTGCCGAGACTGAAATGGTTTTAATTTGGGGAGCGCGGGGCTCCCTTATATATACACAGGCGCACAATCCATGGCCCCTATTGGTTATCCGTGGAACACGATATATTTGATTAACGAAAAATTATATTGCAACGTGATTAGGCGTTTTGAAACAATCGAGGGAGGCGAGAACTCGAAACGATAATAAATAATATCCACTTTATCACTGCATGACCCTGTTCATAATTTCAGAGATTTGATTTTTTGGTTCCCGTGATAAAACAATAGAGATGATGTCATTGTCAATTGATCTACAAAAGTCTATTAATCCCCCGTCTCTTCTAATTCAAGCGAGTCCAGAGAGAATTTAGAAGGGGAGTGGAAAGGGTGGTTTGGAATGTAGCGCAACGTCGTCTGCTAAACGTTATCTAGGCAGGTCGATTTCCGGTATGATGCTTTTTGTAATAGATAGATTTTAGAACACGTGACCGGAAACTCGCCTACCCCTAAAAGCTCAACGCGACATCTTGTTTGGGCGTCATCACGTTTAATAGAGTCAAAGGGGGGGCCTTCCACTCCCCTTCTAAATTCTCTCTGGCGAGTCCGACCTAGGTCCAACCAAACAACGCGTTCTACCAGAAGGGGATAATAGAAGAAGGATGACACCACCACTCTGTATCCTCGAAATACTGTAGTCGCCGGGCTCACCCCCCTTAAGTTTGCTCTCCCGCATGCTCATCAAACTTCAGATGGGCATCGCACCGAGCTAGGGTCAAGTCTATAGAGTAATGTCAGTTCTACTATGCAAACGTCATACCATGGAGTAGTGTCGGTAGAGGGGGGAGTAGACTGTGCATCCCTCCCTCTAGGCGCGCTTTGTAAGAGGGGATGCTGTACGCGCCTGGTAGGGGGGGGTGACACTTAGCTAAGAGATAGAAGGGTATGACGTTTGCATACGTAGAACTGACATTACTCTATTCTATCTCTTAGCTCAGTGTCATCCCCCTACCAGGCGCGTACAGCATCCCCTCTTACAAAAGCGCGCCTAGAGGGAGGGATAAACAGTCTACTCCCCTCTCTACCGACACTACTCTATAACCGTTTGCTACTAAATCCTCAAGTAGGCTTAAACCATGGCAAATAGTTAAGCGCTATAAGAGAGCTTTCAGTTGAAGGAGGAGCTGAATCTCGTGAGATAATTTACGCCGCCATATTGGTGGGTTTAAAGCAGGACCACCCAATATGGCTACCGGAACAGCGGTAAGACTTGGGAGGGTGTGACGTACTACTATCCCATCTGAAAGCAGCTTTCTATAGAGCAATGATGAGGGAACTATTTACATGTTGTACGCGAGTGATTAGGTTTAGTAAGCTCGCTATAATAAATGTTGGGAATGATGTTGGGAGGAATCAGGTTGCAATTACCCCGCTTTGCGCGGTACACTTCCCTCGAAGAGAAGTATTACATACTTCTGACATAAACGAGGGTAGTCAGTGCCAGGGCCGGAAATAAGAAAAATTTCTTATAGGACATGTGTCCAGTGACCCCCTGTTTGACTGGAAAATTTATAGGACATTGCCCACTGGAATGTGCAAAAATAGTGTCGCATATCCATAGTCAAGCTATCAAAACTTGGGAAAATTTATTGGTCAAAATGTCCAGTTTTTTAAAAAATTATGGGACATTTTAAAATTTTATTGGACAATGTCCAGTGTCCTGTGCTTATTTCCGGCCCTGGTCAGTGCGCTATAATCACGCAGTGCCGGGAGAACGGATGGCCGCTTATAATAACTTCGAAGGTTAATTTACTTCCGAAAATCGTCAATACCAAGAAACGATTAGGAAAATAATATATAACATGTTGAGTAAATTTAACACAATGAACTATACGAAATAATTCTATTATTTTTTCTAATCAGGCACTCGACTAATACAATAGGATGATTCTCTTCGCTTCTTATCAACAAACTCTCTCGTTTTGACATCGAATCTCTTTCACCCCCTCCCCCCCCACAGCCCGCCTTACACCCATCGTCTTCCTCTAAGTGTGCCTCCCTAAACCATGAAAGAAGTACAAGTACTATACCAGCGTGTGATCACTGTCTCAAACCACTCTCCCCCCCCCTAATGTTTCAGGGTTCATACAACTTTTGGAAAATAAATTTCCCTGAGTTTTCCAGGTTTTTCCCCATATATGGAGTATCCTATGGAGCAAATGTTAACGAAGGAGGGGGGGACAAATTGGACTATAACATACTCAAAGGACATCCCCGTATCTCTAGTAGACACAGAGTTACGAGCCTCCGAATTCAGTGTAATGTTAATCCTATGGAGTATGTTTGTTAACGTTTTGCTTAATTACTCGGCCCCTGTTTGTCGCAGCCCTAAGTTTTAAGTATCGTTGGAAAGGGGACAAATTGGACTATAACATACTCAAAGGACATCCCCATATCTCTAGTAGAACCAGAGTTACGAGACTCCAAAGTTGGGTGTAATGCTATTCCTATGGAGGGGTTTTTTTTGTTAACGTTTTGCTTAATTACTCGGCCCCTGTTTGTCGTAGCCCTATGTTTTAAGTATCGTTGGAAAGGGGACAAATGGGACTATAACATACTCAAAGGACATCCCCGTATCTCTAGTAGAACCAGAGTTACGAGCCTCTAAAGTTTAGTGTAATGCTATTCCTATGGAGGGGTTGTTTGTTTACAATTTGCTAATTACTCAGTCCCTGTTTGACGCAAATTTCCCTGATTTCCCTGAATTTTAGTAAAATTCTAAATTCCCCTGAGTTTTCCCCGAGGTTTTTGTCAACTATTTATTTCCCTGATTATTCCAGGTTTTCCCTGTTTTCCAGGTTTGTATGAACCCTGCTGTTATATCGAAGCAACATTCAACTGTTTGCGGTAATCTCTTTCCCTGATAGCTTCGGAATTCCCAAGAACTCGAACCTTTTCCCTGATACCTCCCCGTAACTCTCTTTCAAAACTTGAAAAGCTATCAAACAAAATTTCCAAACGCGGAAGTTACGGGGCAATTCTTTTCTGGAATAATTCCAATTCACTAAGTAAGTGTATGTAGTACTTTAGCGGCTTGGTTAACCCCAAAATCTCCTTTTGAAAAAAAAAAAACAACACACCCGGTTTTCAAGAGGAAAGACACGGCAGTCCCTGAACGATTGAAAATACGCCAAAAACTTTATATCAGGGTTCATACAACTTTTGGAAAAAAAAATTTCCCTGAGATTTCCCCCATATTCTTCCCTGAGTTTTCCAGGTTTTCCCGTATATGGAGTATCCTATGGAGCAAATGTTAACGAGGAGGAGGAGGGGGGGGGGGAATAGGACTATTACATAATCGAAGGACATCCCCGTATCTCTAATATAACCAGAGTTATGAGCCTCCAAAGATTAGTGTAATGTTAATCCTATGTAGGTATGTTTACGAACATTTTGCTTAATTACTCGGCTCTGTTTGACGCAAATTTCCCTGAATTCTAAATTTACCTGAGTTTTCCCTGAGGTTTTTGTCAACTATTTATTTCCCTGAATTTTCCCTGAGGTTTTTGTAAACTATTTATTTCCCTGATTTTTCCAGGTTTTCCCGTATATGGAGTATCCTATGGAGCAAATGTTAACGAAGGAAAGGGGGGGGGGCAAATAGGACTATTACATAATTAAAGGACATCCCCGTATCTCTAGTAGAACCAGAGTTATGAGCCTCCAAATATAGTGTAATGCTATTCCTATGGAGAGTATGTTTGTTTACATTTTACTTAATTACTCGGCCCCTGTTTGACGCAAATTTCCCTGAATTCTAAATTTACCTGAGTTTTCCCTGAGGTTTTTGTCAACTATTTATTTCCCTGAATTTTCCCTGAGGTTTTTGTCAACTATTTATTTCCCTGATTTTTCCAGGTTTTCCCGGTTTCCCAGGTTTGTATGAACCCTGTAAGAAGACGCACCTGCCTCGCAATTGGCCAATCGCGTACTAAGAACTAACCAACCGGTTAAGAACCACGAGATGACGTAATATTTACATTACATCTACGCGTGATTAGGATAAAACCCGAGTCGTAATAGACTAATGGCACCCCATGTTATTTCCCCATAGAGCTTAATACAGTCGAAGGCAGAGGGCTGCCATTACTCTATATCAGCCCCTCGTAAACATTGAAAATGTTTATTGTTCTTTTAAATTTCTCCAATATTTTTCATACTAACATCTGGTATAATCCTCCAATAATGGTGGAAATGACGCTACCTGTACCAGGCATTAAAGCGTAGCCGTTCGCCGAATCTATCGCTAAGCTTGGTCGGGCGTACACTACTGGGCATGCGCGAGACGCAGCCAGCTTTCAAGTTCAAGGCCACCGCGCCATTGACGCAATCCGGAAAGGAGAGATTCTTCCCGAGTGACATTCACTTTCGCTTGGCAGTGCGCGACAAGCCAAGCCTAACCCTTTCGTCTCAGTCTGGTCGCGTACAAGTTGCTTTCGAGTCCCAGAAACCCACTAACATTGAATCTTCTAGAAGCGGAATGCCTTAATATAAAATCCTTTTCCTCCCTCCCTCCCTCCACTCGACCATTCTTAAGAGGAAATTTAAGCCTATTTCGAGGGGCGGCACACTTTCTAATAAATATAATTGAATAATACGCCATAAAGACTACCCTTTCATAGCCCTGTGCCCCTCTTCCCCGCCCCCCCCCGTAACAGAATGACCTTGATTTTTGACCATCGTAAGACCTACGTTTTTGGCCTATTCTACCAGTACATAGTAATTAAACCCCGAGAAATTTATATAACGTTACAATAGCGCAATTTGACACCTATTTCCGTCATCCTCCTATTATTTCACCTACGACGTAATAGACCAAATGACGCTCGGGGGTTCTACTCGGGCCCTACTTTTTCACCTACGACGTAATAGACCAAATGACGCTCATGGTTCTACTCTGCGGGCCCTATTATTTCACCTACGACGTAATAGACCAAATGACGCTCGGGGTTCTACTCTGCGGGCCCTATTATTTCACCTACGACGTAATAGACCAAATGACGCTCGGGGTTCTACTCGGGCCCTACTTTTTCACCTACGACGTAATAGACCAAATAACGCTCGGGGGTTCTACTCTGCGGGCCCTACTTTTTCACCTACGACGTAATAGACCAAATGACGCTCGGGGGTTCTACTCGGGCCCTACTTTTTCACCTACGACGTAATAGACCAAATGACGCTCATGGTTCTACTCTGCGGGCCCTATTATTTCACCTACGACGTAATAGACCAAATGACGCTCGGGGTTCTACTCTGCGGGCCCTATTATTTCACCTACGACGTAATAGACCAAATGACGCTCGGGGGTTCTACTCTGCGGGCCCTACTTTTACACCTACGACGTAATAGACCAAATGACGCTCGGGGGTTCTACTCTGCGGGCCCTACTTTTACACCTACGACGTAATAGACCAAATGACGCTCGGGGTTCTACTCGGGCCCTACTTTTTCACCTACGAGGTAATAGACCAAATGACGCTCGGGGTTCTACTCTGCGGGCCCTATTATTTCACCTACGACGTAATAGACCAAATGACGCTCGGGGTTCTACTCTGCGGGCCCTATTATTTCACCTACGACGTAATAGACCAAATGACGCTCGGGGTTCTACTCTGCGGGCCCTACTTTTTCACCTACGGCGTAAATGGCCTAAGGTAGAAGCAAAAAAGCGCGTAGGTTTCAATCCGTAGAGAGGCGGCCGGGGGAAAAAACAGCGCGAAACTTCGGTCATAACAACAGTACGTGTATCTAACGCGGGAAATTAAGCATCATTAAAACGAAATTCCGATTACGAGGGACGGACGGACTCTCAAATCACGTACAACCGAGATTAAATTCACTTACCTAGATAACTAATCTCTAATAATAAATCTGCGATTATGAAACTAAGTAAATCGGCGGAAAAACATACGCAACGAGAGAAAATAAATTCGGGGTTAACCTTGGCCTTCAGTAAGAGAGAGAGGCGTACGTTGTTGCGTATGTCAAACATTCTAGGTCAAGTTTGCTCTTTAAAGCCATAACAAATAATTGACAAGAGTGGAACACTAACACTAACTATCTACGAATTAAAACCGAAATTAAATGTAAAACTTACATTAACGAGAACTTCGAGAAGGTTCTAGAGTTTTACGGAAGATTCCGAGACTGAGAGCGCGGCACTACGCAGCGAGCGGCTACCGTGCCATACCTTTCGCGTGATGACGTAATAAAGATCTCGGGTGATTTAAACTTGCAAAAAATTAGGCTTAATCTAGGAGGTTTTCGCCTATAAACCGTCAGCGTCGAAGAGAACGATTCTTGTCTTACCCTATCGGTTGTTGCGGAAAAATATAATTTCCTTAAAAATTCTAGCCGGAAAATGCGTCATCATCAGCGGACACGAGGGACGAACGTCATATGTTGAAACTACTTTTACCTTTAAACGAACCACGTGGTTTCGGCCAGTCGATATCGCTCTATACGTTAACGTCGTCTGCTCGCTCAAATAATAACAAACAATTGTAAGCCTCGGCCCGTCCGATTTGTTGGATACTACAATCCCTCTAGTCGAAAGACACACTAGCGATAATGTTGTATTTAACGCGCATTCCACGATAGGTTACTAATAAGCGTATTTCTTGAGGGTTTGATAGTTAAATTTGACCAACGATACCAAATAGTTTTAACTGTCAAACTAGAATGCTAATAAAGGAAGTAAATACTGAACTGCTCTGAACTGAACTTTCACTTCTTAACGTCACAGACTCACAGCCAATAAGACAGAACTTTTGAAAAACATTGTCTGCTCGTTCTAATAATAACAAATGACTTTAAGCCTCGTCATATTCGACTCTGGCAGCAATTTTAGCTTAAAATATCAAAGAGACCAATAAAAAGGACACGAATGAGCGATTTTTATTGTTACCTAATTAGGAAATCGATGATTATGCCGTGAATACATTTTAAAGTAGAGAAAATATTGTTTTTTTTTGACCCCAGAAACTAGTAAGATACTTAAAGATAGCCTAAAAAATGCGTCCTTTGGTTTCCTTTGAAATATTTGCCTTGGTAATAATCTTTGGTGTCATTTTTTGGCCTATAGATAGTTTTCACACATGTAGGATTCACACCATTTGGCCTATTTCGACTCCATCTCTCCTCTTTCCTCTCTGGTGTCATTTTTTGGCCTATAGATAGTTTTCACACATGGAGGATTCACACCATTTGGTCTATTTCGACTCCATCTCTCCTCTTTCCTCTCTGGTGTCTTTTTTTGGCCTATAGATCAGGGCCGGAAATAAGCACAGGACACTGGACATTGTCCAATAAATTTTTAAAATGTCCCATAATTTTTCTAAAAACTAAGGGGGTCACTGGACATTTTGACCAATAAATTTTCCGAAGTTTTGATAGTTTGACTATGAAGATGCGACACTATTTTTGCACACTCCAGTGGACAATGTCCTATAATTTTTCCAGTCAAAGGGGGCGTCACTGGACACTTGTCCTATAAGAAATTTCCCGTATTTCCGGCCCTGCTATAGATAGTTTTCACACATGGAGGATTCATACCATTTACACCAGGAGGCGGGGCTATTTGGCGGACAAAAATCCGTCTGCTTTTTAAAATCCATAAGTTAATAACCATAAGATCGACACTATAAGCATAAATTAATAACCATAAGTTCGACACTATAAGCATAAGGTAATGACAATAAGTTCGACACTATAAGCATAAGTTAATAACCATAAGTTCGACACTATAAGCATAAGGTAATGACAATAAGTTCGACACTACAAGCATAAGTTAATAACCATAAGTTCGACACTACAAGCATAAGTTAATAACCATAAGTTCGACACTATAAGCATAAGGTAATGACAATAAGTTCGACACTATAAGCATAAGTTAATAACCATAAGATCGACACTATAAGCATAAATTAATAACCATAAGTTCGACACTATAAGCATAAGGTAATGACAATAAGTTCGACACTATAAGCATAAGTTAATAACCATAAGTTCGACACTATAAGCATAAGGTAATGACAATAAGTTCGACACTACAAGCATAAGTTAATAACCATAAGTTCGACACTATAAGCATAAGGTAATGACAATAAGTTCGACACTATAAGCATAAGTTAATAACCATAAGTTCGACACTATAAGCATAAGGTAATTATAAAATTAAAAAAAAACTATTGAACAAATTTATAAAATTAAAACCCGCTCATTTTCGCCGCAGAGTCCGTTTCAGCATTTCTGCTGCCTTTTCCAACTCGGCTGTTGTAGTCTGATCTTGGAGTTACGAGCCTCCAGAATTTAGTCTAATGTATTTCCTATGGAGGGGTTTGTTTATTTACGTTTAGCTTAATTACTCGACCCCTGTTTGTCGTAGCCCAAAGTTTTTAGTATCGTTAGATGGGGGACAAATTGGACTATAACATACTCAAAGGACATCCCCGTATCTCTAGTAGAACCAGAGTTACGAGCCTGCAAAGATTATTTTCAAAAATCAAAAGTAACCTTCTAACAATAAGTGAGACAAAAAATAAGTTGACGACGATATTGAGGTAGCCTCAAGTTTAAAGTATCCTTGTATGGGGAGCAAAGAGTACTAAAACATATCCAAAGGAGATGCCCGTATCTCTAATAGAACGAGAGTTATGAGCCTCCAAAGTTTAGTGTAAAAATCAAATGTAACATAATAAAAATAAGTGAGACGATACCAAAGTTGACGAACATTTTGCTTAATATCTCGGCCCCTGTTTGTCGTAGCCCAAAGTTTTTAGTATGGTTAGATGGGGGACAAATTGGACTATAACATATCCAAAGGAGATGCCCGTATCTCTAGTAGAACAAGAGTTATGAGCCTTCAAAGTTCGGTGTTAAAAATCATAAGTAACATAGCAAATAAAGGTGAGAAGATACCATACGTTGACGAACATTTTGCTTAATATCTCGGCCCCTGTTTGTCGTAGCCCTATGTTCTTGGTATGGTTGGATGGGGGACAAATTGGACTATAACATACTCAGAGGACATCCCCCTATGTCTATTAGAACCAGAGTTACGAGACTCTAAAGTTGGGTGTGACGCTATTTTTATGGCATGTTTTTGAATATTTCGCTTAATTTCTCGGCCCCTATATGACGCAACCCCAAACCTTTGGTATAGTAGGATGGGGGACAAATTGGGCTATAACATACTCAAACGACATCCCCGTATCTCTAGTAGAAACAGAGTTACGAGGCTGCAAAGTTGGGTCTAAAATGCAATTCCTATGGAGGGGTTGTTTGTTTACGTTTTGCTTAATTACTTGGCCCCTGTTTGTCGCAGCCCAAAGTCTTTAGTATAGTTAGATGGGGGACAAATTTAACTATAACATACTCAAAGGACATCCCCGTATCTCTACTAGACCCACAGTTACGAGCCTGCAAAATTGGGTCTAATGCATTTCCTATGGAGGGGTTTGTTTGTTCACGTTTTGCTTAAATATTTGGCCTGTATTTTCGATCAAACATCAGAACATATCTGTAGTGCAGTGGTTATCATATCCGCCTCACTCCCGGAAGTCTACAGGTTCGAAACCGCGAAGTTTTTTTTTTTTTTTTGCTTGGGATATGTAAAGACCTTTATAATTATCCGAACATTTGTGTCAAGGTCACATTATTTACATCCCCGTAACTCTACTAGACGTCTAGACCCAGAGTTACGAGGCCGCAAAGTTGGGTCTAATGCAATTCCTATGGAGGGTTTGTTTGTTTACGTTTTGCTTAATTACTTGGCCCCTGTTTGTCGTAGCCCTAAGTTTATAGTATGGTTGGATGGGGGACAAATTGATCTATAACATACTCAAAGGACATCCCCGTATCACTACTAGAACCAGAGTTACGAGCCTCCAAAATTGGGTCAAACGCTTTTCCTATGGAGGGGTTGTTCGTTTACGTTTTGCTTAATTACTTGGCCCCTGTTTGTCGTAGCCCTAAGTTTATAGTATGGTTGGATGGGGGACAAATTGATCTATAACATACTCAAAGGACATCCCCGTATCACTACTAGAACCAGAGTTACGAGCCTCCAAAATTGGGTCAAACGCTTTTCCTATGGAGGGGTTGTTCGTTTACGTTTTGCTTAATTACTTGGCCCCTGTTTGTCGTAGCCCTAAGTTTATAGTATGTTTGGATGGGGGACAAATTGATCTATAACATACTCAAAGGACATCCCCGTATCACTACTAGAACCAGAGTTACGAGCCTCCAAAATTGGGTCAAACGCTTTTCCTATGGAGGGGTTGTTCGTTTACGTTTTGCTTAATTACTTGGCCCCTGTTTGTCGTAGCCCTAAGTTTATAGTATGGTTGGATGGGGGACAAATTGATCTATAACATACTCAAAGGACATCCCCGTATCACTACTAGAACCAGAGTTACGAGCCTCCAAAATTGGGTCAAACGCTTTTCCTATGGAGGGGTTGTTCGTTTACGTTTTGCTTAATTACTTGGCCCCTGTTTGTCGTAGCCCTAAGTTTATAGTATGGTTGGATGGGGGACAAATTGATCTATAACATACTCAAAGGACATCCCCGTATCACTACTAGAACCAGAGTTACGAGCCTCCAAAATTGGGTCAAACGCTTTTCCTATGGAGGGGTTGTTCGTTTACGTTTTGCTTAATTACTTGGCCCATGTTTGTCGTAGCCCTACGTTTTTAGTATGGTCAGATGGGGGACAAATTGCACTATAACATTCTCAAAGGACATCCCCTTATCTCTACTAGAACCAGAGTTACGAGCCTCCAAAGTTGGGTCTAATGCTATTCCTATGGAAGGAGTTGTTTCTTTACTTTTTCCTTAATTACTCGGCCCTGTATTCTCGGTCACCCATAATAACATATCTGTAGTGAAGTTGTTAACACATCCGCCTCACTCACGGAAGGCCACAGGTTCGAAACCGCGAAGTTTTTTTTTTCGCTTGGGATATGTAAAGACCTTTATAATTATCCGAACATTTGTGTCAAGGTCACATTATTTACATCCCCGTATCTCTGGTAGAACCAGAGTTCCGAGCCTCCAAAATTTAGTTTAATGCATTTCCTATGGAGGGGTTTGTTTCTTTACGTTTTGCTTAAGTACTCGGCCCCAGTTTGTCGTAGCCCAAAGTTTTTAGTATGGTTAGATGGGGGACAAATTGGGCTATAACATACTCAAAGGACATCCGCGTATCTCTACTAGAAAAAGAGTTACGAGCCTGCAAAGTTTATTTTCAAAAATCAAAAGTAACCTCCTAACAATAAGTGAGACAAAAAATAAGTTGACGACGATATTGAGGTAGCCTCAAGTTTAAAGTATCCTTGTATGGGGAGCAAAGAGTACTATAACATATCCAAAGGAGATCCCCGTATCTCTAATAGAACGAGAGTTATGAGCCTACAAAGTTCAGTGCTAAAATCATAAGTAACATAGCAAATAAAGGTGAGAAGATACCATACGTTGACGAACATTTTGCTTAATATCTCGGCCCCTGTTTGTCGTAGCCCTATGTTCTTGGTATGGTTGGATGGGGGACAAATTGGACTATAACATACTCAGAGGACATCCCCCTATGTCTATTAGAACCAGAGTTACGAGACTCTAAAGTTGGGTGTGACGCTATTTTTATGGCATGTTTTTGAATATTTCGCTTAATTTCTCGGCCCCTATATGACGCAACCCCAAACCTTTGGTATAGTAGGATGGGGGACAAATTGGGCTATAACATACTCAAACGACATCCCCGTATCTCTAGTAGAAACAGAGTTACGAGGCTGCAAAGTTGGGTCTAAAATGCAATTCCTATGGAGGGGTTGTTTGTTTACGTTTTGCTTAATTACTTGGCCCCTGTTTGTCGCAGCCCAAAGTCTTTAGTATAGTTAGATGGGGGACAAATTTAACTATAACATACTCAAAGGACATCCCCGTATCTCTACTAGACCCACAGTTACGAGCCTGCAAAATTGGGTCTAATGCATTTCCTATGGAGGGGTTTGTTTGTTCACGTTTTGCTTAAATATTTGGCCTGTATTTTCGATCAAACATCAGAACATATCTGTAGTGCAGTGGTTATCATATCCGCCTCACTCCCGGAAGTCTACAGGTTCGAAACCGCGAAGTTTTTTTTTTTTTTTTGCTTGGGATATGTAAAGACCTTTATAATTATCCGAACATTTGTGTCAAGGTCACATTATTTACATCCCCGTAACTCTACTAGACGTCTAGAACCAGAGTTACGAGGCCGCAAAGTTGGGTCTAATGCAATTCCTATGGAGGGTTTGTTTGTTTACGTATTGCTTAATTACTTGGCCCCTGTTTGTCGTAGCCCTAAGTTTATAGTATGGTTGGATGGGGGACAAATTGATCTATAACATACTCAAAGGACATCCCCGTATCACTACTAGAACCAGAGTTACGAGCCTCCAAAATTGGGTCAAACGCTTTTCCTATGGAGGGGTTGTTCGTTTACGTTTTGCTTAATTACTTGGCCCCTGTTTGTCGTAGCCCTAAGTTTATAGTATGGTTGGATGGGGGACAAATTGATCTATAACATACTCAAAGGACATCCCCGTATCTCTACTAGAACCAGAGTTACGAGCCTCCAAAATTGGGTCAAACGCTTTTCCTATGGAGGGGTTGTTCGTTTACGTTTTGCTTAATTACTTGGCCCCTGTTTGTCGTAGCCCTAAGTTTATAGTATGGTTGGATGGGGGACAAATTGATCTATAACATACTCAAAGGACATCCCCGTATCACTACTAGAACCAGAGTTACGAGCCTCCAAAATTGGGTCAAACGCTTTTCCTATGGAGGGGTTGTTCGTTTACGTTTTGCTTAATTACTTGGCCCCTGTTTGTCGTAGCCCTAAGTTTATAGTATGGTTGGATGGGGGACAAATTGATCTATAACATACTCAAAGGACATCCCCGTATCACTACTAGAACCAGAGTTACGAGCCTCCAAAATTGGGTCAAACGCTTTTCCTATGGAGGGGTTGTTCGTTTACGTTTTGCTTAATTACTTGGCCCCTGTTTGTCGTAGCCCTAAGTTTATAGTATGGTTGGATGGGGGACAAATTGATCTATAACATACTCAAAGGACATCCCCGTATCACTACTAGAACCAGAGTTACGAGCCTCCAAAATTGGGTCAAACGCTTTTCCTATGGAGGGGTTGTTCGTTTACGTTTTGCTTAATTACTTGGCCCATGTTTGTCGTAGCCCTACGTTTTTAGTATGGTCAGATGGGGGACAAATTGCACTATAACATTCTCAAAGGACATCCCCTTATCTCTACTAGAACCAGAGTTACGAGCCTCCAAAGTTGGGTCTAATGCTATTCCTATGGAAGGAGTTGTTTCTTTACTTTTTCCTTAATTACTCGGCCCTGTATTCTCGGTCACCCATAATAACATATCTGTAGTGAAGTTGTTAACACATCCGCCTCACTCACGGAAGGCCACAGGTTCGAAACCGCGAAGTTTTTTTTTTCGCTTGGGATATGTAAAGACCTTTATAATTATCCGAACATTTGTGTCAAGGTCACATTATTTACATCCCCGTATCTCTGGTAGAACCAGAGTTCCGAGCCTCCAAAATTTAGTTTAATGCATTTCCTATGGAGGGGTTTGTTTCTTTACGTTTTGCTTAAGTACTCGGCCCCAGTTTGTCGTAGCCCAAAGTTTTTAGTATGGTTAGATGGGGGACAAATTGGGCTATAACATACTCAAAGGACATCCGCGTATCTCTACTAGAAAAAGAGTTACGAGCCTGCAAAGTTTATTTTCAAAAATCAAAAGTAACCTCCTAACAATAAGTGAGACAAAAAATAAGTTGACGACGATATTGAGGTAGCCTCAAGTTTAAAGTATCCTTGTATGGGGAGCAAAGAGTACTATAACATATCCAAAGGAGATCCCCGTATCTCTAATAGAACGAGAGTTATGAGCCTACAAAGTTCAGTGCTAAAATCATAAGTAACATAGCAAATAAAGGTGAGAAGATACCATACGTTGACGAACATTTTGCTTAATATCTCGGCCCCTGTTTGTCGTAGCCCTATGTTCTTGGTATGGTTGGATGGGGGACAAATTGGACTATAACATACTCAGAGGACATCCCCCTATGTCTATTAGAACCAGAGTTACGAGACTCTAAAGTTGGGTGTGACGCTATTTTTATGGCATGTTTTTGAATATTTCGCTTAATTTCTCGGCCCCTATATGACGCAACCCCAAACCTTTGGTATAGTAGGATGGGGGACAAATTGGGCTATAACATACTCAAACGACATCCCCGTATCTCTAGTAGAAACAGAGTTACGAGGCTGCAAAGTTGGGTCTAAAATGCAATTCCTATGGAGGGGTTGTTTGTTTACGTTTTGCTTAATTACTTGGCCCCTGTTTGTCGCAGCCCAAAGTCTTTAGTATAGTTAGATGGGGGACAAATTTAACTATAACATACTCAAAGGACATCCCCGTATCTCTACTAGACCCACAGTTACGAGCCTGCAAAATTGGGTCTAATGCATTTCCTATGGAGGGGTTTGTTTGTTCACGTTTTGCTTAAATAATTGGCCTGTATTTTCGATCAAACATCAGAACATATCTGTAGTGCAGTGGTTATCATATCCGCCTCACTCCCGGAAGTCTACAGGTTCGAAACCGCGGTTTTTTTTTTTTTTTTGCTTGGGATATGTAAAGACCTTTATAATTATCCGAACATTTGTGTCAAGGTCACATTATTTACATCCCCGTAACTCTACTAGACGTCTAGAACCAGAGTTACGAGGCCGCAAAGTTGGGTCTAATGCAATTCCTATGGAGGGTTTGTTTGTTTACGTTTTGCTTAATTACTTGGCCCCTGTTTGTCGTAGCCCTAAGTTTATAGTATGGTTGGATGGGGGACAAATTGATCTATAACATACTCAAAGGACATCCCCGTATCACTACTAGAACCAGAGTTACGAGCCTCCAAAATTGGGTCAAACGCTTTTCCTATGGAGGGGTTGTTCGTTTACGTTTTGCTTAATTACTTGGCCCCTGTTTGTCGTAGCCCTAAGTTTATAGTATGGTTGGATGGGGGACAAATTGATCTATAACATACTCAAAGGACATCCCCGTATCACTACTAGAACCAGAGTTACGAGCCTCCAAAATTGGGTCAAACGCTTTTCCTATGGAGGGGTTGTTCGTTTACGTTTTGCTTAATTACTTGGCCCCTGTTTGTCGTAGCCCTAAGTTTATAGTATGGTTGGATGGGGGACAAATTGATCTATAACATACTCAAAGGACATCCCCGTATCACTACTAGAACCAGAGTTACGAGCCTCCAAAATTGGGTCAAACGCTTTTCCTATGGAGGGGTTGTTCGTTTACGTTTTGCTTAATTACTTGGCCCATGTTTGTCGTAGCCCTACGTTTTTAGTATGGTCAGATGGGGGACAAATTGCACTATAACATTCTCAAAGGACATCCCCTTATCTCTACTAGAACCAGAGTTACGAGCCTCCAAAGTTGGGTCTAATGCTATTCCTATGGAAGGAGTTGTTTCTTTACTTTTTCCTTAATTACTCGGCCCTGTATTCTCGGTCACCCATAATAACATATCTGTAGTGAAGTTGTTAACACATCCGCCTCACTCACGGAAGGCCACAGGTTCGAAACCGCGAAGTTTTTTTTTTCGCTTGGGATATGTAAAGACCTTTATAATTATCCGAACATTTGTGTCAAGGTCACATTATTTACATCCCCGTATCTCTGGTAGAACCAGAGTTCCGAGCCTCCAAAATTTAGTTTAATGCATTTCCTATGGAGGGGTTTGTTTCTTTACGTTTTGCTTAAGTACTCGGCCCCAGTTTGTCGTAGCCCAAAGTTTTTAGTATGGTTAGATGGGGGACAAATTGGGCTATAACATACTCAAAGGACATCCGCGTATCTCTACTAGAAAAAGAGTTACGAGCCTGCAAAGTTTATTTTCAAAAATCAAAAGTAACCTCCTAACAATAAGTGAGACAAAAAATAAGTTGACGACGATATTGAGGTAGCCTCAAGTTTAAAGTATCCTTGTATGGGGAGCAAAGAGTACTATAACATATCCAAAGGAGATCCCCGTATCTCTAATAGAACGAGAGTTATGAGCCTACAAAGTTCAGTGCTAAAATCATAAGTAACATAGCAAATAAAGGTGAGAAGATACCATACGTTGACGAACATTTTGCTTAATATCTCGGCCCCTGTTTGTCGTAGCCCTATGTTCTTGGTATGGTTGGATGGGGGACAAATTGGACTATAACATACTCAGAGGACATCCCCCTATGTCTATTAGAACCAGAGTTACGAGACTCTAAAGTTGGGTGTGACGCTATTTTTATGGCATGTTTTTGAATATTTCGCTTAATTTCTCGGCCCCTATATGACGCAACCCCAAACCTTTGGTATAGTAGGATGGGGGACAAATTGGGCTATAACATACTCAAACGACATCCCCGTATCTCTAGTAGAAACAGAGTTACGAGGCTGCAAAGTTGGGTCTAAAATGCAATTCCTATGGAGGGGTTGTTTGTTTACGTTTTGCTTAATTACTTGGCCCCTGTTTGTCGCAGCCCAAAGTCTTTAGTATAGTTAGATGGGGGACAAATTTAACTATAACATACTCAAAGGACATCCCCGTATCTCTACTAGACCCACAGTTACGAGCCTGCAAAATTGGGTCTAATGCATTTCCTATGGAGGGGTTTGTTTGTTCACGTTTTGCTTAAATAATTGGCCTGTATTTTCGATCAAACATCAGAACATATCTGTAGTGCAGTGGTTATCATATCCGCCTCACTCCCGGAAGTCTACAGGTTCGAAACCGCGGTTTTTTTTTTTTTTTTGCTTGGGATATGTAAAGACCTTTATAATTATCCGAACATTTGTGTCAAGGTCACATTATTTACATCCCCGTAACTCTACTAGACGTCTAGAACCAGAGTTACGAGGCCGCAAAGTTGGGTCTAATGCAATTCCTATGGAGGGTTTGTTTGTTTACGTTTTGCTTAATTACTTGGCCCCTGTTTGTCGTAGCCCTAAGTTTATAGTATGGTTGGATGGGGGACAAATTGATCTATAACATACTCAAAGGACATCCCCGTATCTCTACTAGAACCAGAGTTACGAGCCTCCAAAATTGGGTCAAACGCTTTTCCTATGGAGGGGTTGTTCGTTTACGTTTTGCTTAATTACTTGGCCCCTGTTTGTCGTAGCCCTAAGTTTATAGTATGGTTGGATGGGGGACAAATTGATCTATAACATACTCAAAGGACATCCCCGTATCACTACTAGAACCAGAGTTACGAGCCTCCAAAATTGGGTCAAACGCTTTTCCTATGGAGGGGTTGTTCGTTTACGTTTTGCTTAATTACTTGGCCCCTGTTTGTCGTAGCCCTAAGTTTATAGTATGGTTGGATGGGGGACAAATTGATCTATAACATACTCAAAGGACATCCCCGTATCACTACTAGAACCAGAGTTACGAGCCTCCAAAATTGGGTCAAACGCTTTTCCTATGGAGGGGTTGTTCGTTTACGTTTTGCTTAATTACTTGGCCCCTGTTTGTCGTAGCCCTAAGTTTATAGTATGGTTGGATGGGGGACAAATTGATCTATAACATACTCAAAGGACATCCCCGTATCACTACTAGAACCAGAGTTACGAGCCTCCAAAATTGGGTCAAACGCTTTTCCTATGGAGGGGTTGTTCGTTTACGTTTTGCTTAATTACTTGGCCCCTGTTTGTCGTAGCCCTAAGTTTATAGTATGGTTGGATGGGGGACAAATTGATCTATAACATACTCAAAGGACATCCCCGTATCACTACTAGAACCAGAGTTACGAGCCTCCAAAATTGGGTCAAACGCTTTTCCTATGGAGGGGTTGTTCGTTTACGTTTTGCTTAATTACTTGGCCCATGTTTGTCGTAGCCCTACGTTTTTAGTATGGTCAGATGGGGGACAAATTGCACTATAACATTCTCAAAGGACATCCCCTTATCTCTACTAGAACCAGAGTTACGAGCCTCCAAAGTTGGGTCTAATGCTATTCCTATGGAAGGAGTTGTTTCTTTACTTTTTCCTTAATTACTCGGCCTGTATTCTCGGTCACCCATAATAACATATCTGTAGTGAAGTGGTTAACACATCCGCCTCACTCACGGAAGGCCACAGGTTCGAAACCGCGAAGTTTTTTTTTTCGCTTGGGATATGTAAAGACCTTTATAATTATCCGAACATTTGTGTCAAGGTCACATTATTTACATCCCCGTATCTCTGGTAGAACCAGAGTTCCGAGCCTCCAAAATTTAGTTTAATGCATTTCCTATGGAGGGGTTTGTTTCTTTACGTTTTGCTTAAGTACTCGGCCCCAGTTTGTCGTAGCCCAAAGTTTTTAGTATGGTTAGATGGGGGACAAATTGGGCTATAACATACTCAAAGGACATCCGCGTATCTCTACTAGAAAAAGAGTTACGAGCCTGCAAAGTTTATTTTCAAAAATCAAAAGTAACCTCCTAACAATAAGTGAGACAAAAAATAAGTTGACGACGATATTGAGGTAGCCTCAAGTTTAAAGTATCCTTGTATGGGGAGCAAAGAGTACTATAACATATCCAAAGGAGATCCCCGTATCTCTAATAGAACGAGAGTTATGAGCCTACAAAGTTCAGTGCTAAAATCATAAGTAACATAGCAAATAAAGGTGAGAAGATACCATACGTTGACGAACATTTTGCTTAATATCTCGGCCCCTGTTTGTCGTAGCCCTATGTTCTTGGTATGGTTGGATGGGGGACAAATTGGACTATAACATACTCAGAGGACATCCCCCTATGTCTATTAGAACCAGAGTTACGAGACTCTAAAGTTGGGTGTGACGCTATTTTTATGGCATGTTTTTGAATATTTCGCTTAATTTCTCGGCCCCTATATGACGCAACCCCAAACCTTTGGTATAGTAGGATGGGGGACAAATTGGGCTATAACATACTCAAACGACATCCCCGTATCTCTAGTAGAAACAGAGTTACGAGGCTGCAAAGTTGGGTCTAAAATGCAATTCCTATGGAGGGGTTGTTTGTTTACGTTTTGCTTAATTACTTGGCCCCTGTTTGTCGCAGCCCAAAGTCTTTAGTATAGTTAGATGGGGGACAAATTTAACTATAACATACTCAAAGGACATCCCCGTATCTCTACTAGACCCACAGTTACGAGCCTGCAAAATTGGGTCTAATGCATTTCCTATGGAGGGGTTTGTTTGTTCACGTTTTGCTTAAATATTTGGCCTGTATTTTCGATCAAACATCAGAACATATCTGTAGTGCAGTGGTTATCATATCCGCCTCACTCCCGGAAGTCTACAGGTTCGAAACCGCGAAGTTTTTTTTTTTTTTTTGCTTGGGATATGTAAAGACCTTTATAATTATCCGAACATTTGTGTCAAGGTCACATTATTTACATCCCCGTAACTCTACTAGACGTCTAGAACCAGAGTTACGAGGCCGCAAAGTTGGGTCTAATGCAATTCCTATGGAGGGTTTGTTTGTTTACGTTTTGCTTAATTACTTGGCCCCTGTTTGTCGTAGCCCTAAGTTTATAGTATGGTTGGATGGGGGACAAATTGATCTATAACATACTCAAAGGACATCCCCGTATCACTACTAGAACCAGAGTTACGAGCCTCCAAAATTGGGTCAAACGCTTTTCCTATGGAGGGGTTGATCGTTTACGTTTTGCTTAATTACTTGGCCCCTGTTTGTCGTAGCCCTAAGTTTATAGTATGGTTGGATGGGGGACAAATTGATCTATAACATACTCAAAGGACATCCCCGTATCACTACTAGAACCAGAGTTACGAGCCTCCAAAATTGGGTCAAACGCTTTTCCTATGGAGGGGTTGTTCGTTTACGTTTTGCTTAATTACTTGGCCCCTGTTTGTCGTAGCCCTAAGTTTATAGTATGGTTGGATGGGGGACAAATTGATCTATAACATACTCAAAGGACATCCCCGTATCACTACTAGAACCAGAGTTACGAGCCTCCAAAATTGGGTCAAACGCTTTTCCTATGGAGGGGTTGTTCGTTTACGTTTTGCTTAATTACTTGGCCCATGTTTGTCGTAGCCCTACGTTTTTAGTATGGTCAGATGGGGGACAAATTGCACTATAACATTCTCAAAGGACATCCCCTTATCTCTACTAGAACCAGAGTTACGAGCCTCCAAAGTTGGGTCTAATGCTATTCCTATGGAAGGAGTTGTTTCTTTACTTTTTCCTTAATTACTCGGCCTGTATTCTCGGTCACCCATAATAACATATCTGTAGTGAAGTGGTTAACACATCCGCCTCACTCACGGAAGGCCACAGGTTCGAAACCGCGAAGTTTTTTTTTTCGCTTGGGATATGTAAAGACCTTTATAATTATCCGAACATTTGTGTCAAGGTCACATTATTTACATCCCCGTATCTCTGGTAGAACCAGAGTTCCGAGCCTCCAAAATTTAGTTTAATGCATTTCCTATGGAGGGGTTTGTTTCTTTACGTTTTGCTTAAGTACTCGGCCCCAGTTTGTCGTAGCCCAAAGTTTTTAGTATGGTTAGATGGGGGACAAATTGGGCTATAACATACTCAAAGGACATCCGCGTATCTCTACTAGAAAAAGAGTTACGAGCCTGCAAAGTTTATTTTCAAAAATCAAAAGTAACCTCCTAACAATAAGTGAGACAAAAAATAAGTTGACGACGATATTGAGGTAGCCTCAAGTTTAAAGTATCCTTGTATGGGGAGCAAAGAGTACTATAACATATCCAAAGGAGATCCCCGTATCTCTAATAGAACGAGAGTTATGAGCCTACAAAGTTCAGTGCTAAAATCATAAGTAACATAGCAAATAAAGGTGAGAAGATACCATACGTTGACGAACATTTTGCTTAATATCTCGGCCCCTGTTTGTCGTAGCCCTATGTTCTTGGTATGGTTGGATGGGGGACAAATTGGACTATAACATACTCAGAGGACATCCCCCTATGTCTATTAGAACCAGAGTTACGAGACTCTAAAGTTGGGTGTGACGCTATTTTTATGGCATGTTTTTGAATATTTCGCTTAATTTCTCGGCCCCTATATGACGCAACCCCAAACCTTTGGTATAGTAGGATGGGGGACAAATTGGGCTATAACATACTCAAACGACATCCCCGTATCTCTAGTAGAAACAGAGTTACGAGGCTGCAAAGTTGGGTCTAAAATGCAATTCCTATGGAGGGGTTGTTTGTTTACGTTTTGCTTAATTACTTGGCCCCTGTTTGTCGCAGCCCAAAGTCTTTAGTATAGTTAGATGGGGGACAAATTTAACTATAACATACTCAAAGGACATCCCCGTATCTCTACTAGACCCACAGTTACGAGCCTGCAAAATTGGGTCTAATGCATTTCCTATGGAGGGGTTTGTTTGTTCACGTTTTGCTTAAATATTTGGCCTGTATTTTCGATCAAACATAAGAACATATCTGTAGTGCAGTGGTTATCATATCCGCCTCACTCCCGGAAGTCTACAGGTTCGAAACCGCGAAGTTTTTTTTTTTTTTTTGCTTGGGATATGTAAAGACCTTTATAATTATCCGAACATTTGTGTCAAGGTCACATTATTTACATCCCCGTAACTCTACTAGACGTCTAGAACCAGAGTTACGAGGCCGCAAAGTTGGGTCTAATGCAATTCCTATGGAGGGTTTGTTTGTTTACGTTTTGCTTAATTACTTGGCCCCTGTTTGTCGTAGCCCTAAGTTTATAGTATGGTTGGATGGGGGACAAATTGATCTATAACATACTCAAAGGACATCCCCGTATCTCTACTAGAACCAGAGTTACGAGCCTCCAAAATTGGGTCAAACGCTTTTCCTATGGAGGGGTTGTTCGTTTACGTTTTGCTTAATTACTTGGCCCCTGTTTGTCGTAGCCCTAAGTTTATAGTATGGTTGGATGGGGGACAAATTGATCTATAACATACTCAAAGGACATCCCCGTATCACTACTAGAACCAGAGTTACGAGCCTCCAAAATTGGGTCAAACGCTTTTCCTATGGAGGGGTTGTTCGTTTACGTTTTGCTTAATTACTTGGCCCCTGTTTGTCGTAGCCCTAAGTTTATAGTATGGTTGGATGGGGGACAAATTGATCTATAACATACTCAAAGGACATCCCCGTATCACTACTAGAACCAGAGTTACGAGCCTCCAAAATTGGGTCAAACGCTTTTCCTATGGAGGGGTTGTTCGTTTACGTTTTGCTTAATTACTTGGCCCATGTTTGTCGTAGCCCTACGTTTTTAGTATGGTCAGATGGGGGACAAATTGCACTATAACATTCTCAAAGGACATCCCCTTATCTCTACTAGAACCAGAGTTACGAGCCTCCAAAGTTGGGTCTAATGCTATTCCTATGGAAGGAGTTGTTTCTTTACTTTTTCCTTAATTACTCGGCCCTGTATTCTCGGTCACCCATAATAACATATCTGTAGTGAAGTGGTTAACACATCCGCCTCACTCACGGAAGGCCACAGGTTCGAAACCGCGAAGTTTTTTTTTTCGCTTGGGATATGTAAAGACCTTTATAATTATCCGAACATTTGTGTCAAGGTCACATTATTTACATCCCCGTAACTCTACTAGACGTCTAGAACCAGAGTTACGAGGCCGCAAAGTTGGGTCTAATGCAATTCCTATGGAGGGTTTGTTTGTTTACGTTTTGCTTAATTACTTGGCCCCTGTTTGTCGTAGCCCTAAGTTTATAGTATGGTTGGATGGGGGACAAATTGATCTATAACATACTCAAAGGACATCCCCGTATCTCTACTAGAACCAGAGTTACGAGCCTCCAAAATTGGGTCAAACGCTTTTCCTATGGAGGGGTTGTTCGTTTACGTTTTGCTTAATTACTTGGCCCATGTTTGTCGTAGCCCTACGTTTTTAGTATGGTCAGATGGGGGACAAATTGCACTATAACATTCTCAAAGGACATCCCCTTATCTCTACTAGAACCAGAGTTACGAGCCTCCAAAGTTGGGTCTAATGCTATTCCTATGGAAGGAGTTGTTTCTTTACTTTTTCCTTAATTACTCGGCCCTGTATTCTCGGTCACCCATAATAACATATCTGTAGTGAAGTTGTTAACACATCCGCCTCACTCACGGAAGGCCACAGGTTCGAAACCGCGAAGTTTTTTTTTTCGCTTGGGATATGTAAAGACCTTTATAATTATCCGAACATTTGTGTCAAGGTCACATTATTTACATCCCCGTATCTCTGGTAGAACCAGAGTTCCGAGCCTCCAAAATTTAGTTTAATGCATTTCCTATGGAGGGGTTTGTTTCTTTACGTTTTGCTTAAGTACTCGGCCCCAGTTTGTCGTAGCCCAAAGTTTTTAGTATGGTTAGATGGGGGACAAATTGGGCTATAACATACTCAAAGGACATCCGCGTATCTCTACTAGAAAAAGAGTTACGAGCCTGCAAAGTTTATTTTCAAAAATCAAAAGTAACCTCCTAACAATAAGTGAGACAAAAAATAAGTTGACGACGATATTGAGGTAGCCTCAAGTTTAAAGTATCCTTGTATGGGGAGCAAAGAGTACTATAACATATCCAAAGGAGATCCCCGTATCTCTAATAGAACGAGAGTTATGAGCCTACAAAGTTCAGTGCTAAAATCATAAGTAACATAGCAAATAAAGGTGAGAAGATACCATACGTTGACGAACATTTTGCTTAATATCTCGGCCCCTGTTTGTCGTAGCCCTATGTTCTTGGTATGGTTGGATGGGGGACAAATTGGACTATAACATACTCAGAGGACATCCCCCTATGTCTATTAGAACCAGAGTTACGAGACTCTAAAGTTGGGTGTGACGCTATTTTTATGGCATGTTTTTGAATATTTCGCTTAATTTCTCGGCCCCTATATGACGCAACCCCAAACCTTTGGTATAGTAGGATGGGGGACAAATTGGGCTATAACATACTCAAACGACATCCCCGTATCTCTAGTAGAAACAGAGTTACGAGGCTGCAAAGTTGGGTCTAAAATGCAATTCCTATGGAGGGGTTGTTTGTTTACGTTTTGCTTAATTACTTGGCCCCTGTTTGTCGCAGCCCAAAGTCTTTAGTATAGTTAGATGGGGGACAAATTTAACTATAACATACTCAAAGGACATCCCCGTATCTCTACTAGACCCACAGTTACGAGCCTGCAAAATTGGGTCTAATGCATTTCCTATGGAGGGGTTTGTTTGTTCACGTTTTGCTTAAATAATTGGCCTGTATTTTCGATCAAACATCAGAACATATCTGTAGTGCAGTGGTTATCATATCCGCCTCACTCCCGGAAGTCTACAGGTTCGAAACCGCGGTTTTTTTTTTTTTTTTGCTTGGGATATGTAAAGACCTTTATAATTATCCGAACATTTGTGTCAAGGTCACATTATTTACATCCCCGTAACTCTACTAGACGTCTAGAACCAGAGTTACGAGGCCGCAAAGTTGGGTCTAATGCAATTCCTATGGAGGGTTTGTTTGTTTACGTTTTGCTTAATTACTTGGCCCCTGTTTGTCGTAGCCCTAAGTTTATAGTATGGTTGGATGGGGGACAAATTGATCTATAACATACTCAAAGGACATCCCCGTATCTCTACTAGAACCAGAGTTACGAGCCTCCAAAATTGGGTCAAACGCTTTTCCTATGGAGGGGTTGTTCGTTTACGTTTTGCTTAATTACTTGGCCCCTGTTTGTCGTAGCCCTAAGTTTATAGTATGGTTGGATGGGGGACAAATTGATCTATAACATACTCAAAGGACATCCCCGTATCACTACTAGAACCAGAGTTACGAGCCTCCAAAATTGGGTCAAACGCTTTTCCTATGGAGGGGTTGTTCGTTTACGTTTTGCTTAATTACTTGGCCCCTGTTTGTCGTAGCCCTAAGTTTATAGTATGGTTGGATGGGGGACAAATTGATCTATAACATACTCAAAGGACATCCCCGTATCACTACTAGAACCAGAGTTACGAGCCTCCAAAATTGGGTCAAACGCTTTTCCTATGGAGGGGTTGTTCGTTTACGTTTTGCTTAATTACTTGGCCCCTGTTTGTCGTAGCCCTAAGTTTATAGTATGGTTGGATGGGGGACAAATTGATCTATAACATACTCAAAGGACATCCCCGTATCACTACTAGAACCAGAGTTACGAGCCTCCAAAATTGGGTCAAACGCTTTTCCTATGGAGGGGTTGTTCGTTTACGTTTTGCTTAATTACTTGGCCCCTGTTTGTCGTAGCCCTAAGTTTATAGTATGGTTGGATGGGGGACAAATTGATCTATAACATACTCAAAGGACATCCCCGTATCACTACTAGAACCAGAGTTACGAGCCTCCAAAATTGGGTCAAACGCTTTTCCTATGGAGGGGTTGTTCGTTTACGTTTTGCTTAATTACTTGGCCCATGTTTGTCGTAGCCCTACGTTTTTAGTATGGTCAGATGGGGGACAAATTGCACTATAACATTCTCAAAGGACATCCCCTTATCTCTACTAGAACCAGAGTTACGAGCCTCCAAAGTTGGGTCTAATGCTATTCCTATGGAAGGAGTTGTTTCTTTACTTTTTCCTTAATTACTCGGCCTGTATTCTCGGTCACCCATAATAACATATCTGTAGTGAAGTGGTTAACACATCCGCCTCACTCACGGAAGGCCACAGGTTCGAAACCGCGAAGTTTTTTTTTTCGCTTGGGATATGTAAAGACCTTTATAATTATCCGAACATTTGTGTCAAGGTCACATTATTTACATCCCCGTATCTCTGGTAGAACCAGAGTTCCGAGCCTCCAAAATTTAGTTTAATGCATTTCCTATGGAGGGGTTTGTTTCTTTACGTTTTGCTTAAGTACTCGGCCCCAGTTTGTCGTAGCCCAAAGTTTTTAGTATGGTTAGATGGGGGACAAATTGGGCTATAACATACTCAAAGGACATCCGCGTATCTCTACTAGAAAAAGAGTTACGAGCCTGCAAAGTTTATTTTCAAAAATCAAAAGTAACCTCCTAACAATAAGTGAGACAAAAAATAAGTTGACGACGATATTGAGGTAGCCTCAAGTTTAAAGTATCCTTGTATGGGGAGCAAAGAGTACTATAACATATCCAAAGGAGATCCCCGTATCTCTAATAGAACGAGAGTTATGAGCCTACAAAGTTCAGTGCTAAAATCATAAGTAACATAGCAAATAAAGGTGAGAAGATACCATACGTTGACGAACATTTTGCTTAATATCTCGGCCCCTGTTTGTCGTAGCCCTATGTTCTTGGTATGGTTGGATGGGGGACAAATTGGACTATAACATACTCAGAGGACATCCCCCTATGTCTATTAGAACCAGAGTTACGAGACTCTAAAGTTGGGTGTGACGCTATTTTTATGGCATGTTTTTGAATATTTCGCTTAATTTCTCGGCCCCTATATGACGCAACCCCAAACCTTTGGTATAGTAGGATGGGGGACAAATTGGGCTATAACATACTCAAACGACATCCCCGTATCTCTAGTAGAAACAGAGTTACGAGGCTGCAAAGTTGGGTCTAAAATGCAATTCCTATGGAGGGGTTGTTTGTTTACGTTTTGCTTAATTACTTGGCCCCTGTTTGTCGCAGCCCAAAGTCTTTAGTATAGTTAGATGGGGGACAAATTTAACTATAACATACTCAAAGGACATCCCCGTATCTCTACTAGACCCACAGTTACGAGCCTGCAAAATTGGGTCTAATGCATTTCCTATGGAGGGGTTTGTTTGTTCACGTTTTGCTTAAATATTTGGCCTGTATTTTCGATCAAACATCAGAACATATCTGTAGTGCAGTGGTTATCATATCCGCCTCACTCCCGGAAGTCTACAGGTTCGAAACCGCGAAGTTTTTTTTTTTTTTTTGCTTGGGATATGTAAAGACCTTTATAATTATCCGAACATTTGTGTCAAGGTCACATTATTTACATCCCCGTAACTCTACTAGACGTCTAGAACCAGAGTTACGAGGCCGCAAAGTTGGGTCTAATGCAATTCCTATGGAGGGTTTGTTTGTTTACGTTTTGCTTAATTACTTGGCCCCTGTTTGTCGTAGCCCTAAGTTTATAGTATGGTTGGATGGGGGACAAATTGATCTATAACATACTCAAAGGACATCCCCGTATCACTACTAGAACCAGAGTTACGAGCCTCCAAAATTGGGTCAAACGCTTTTCCTATGGAGGGGTTGATCGTTTACGTTTTGCTTAATTACTTGGCCCCTGTTTGTCGTAGCCCTAAGTTTATAGTATGGTTGGATGGGGGACAAATTGATCTATAACATACTCAAAGGACATCCCCGTATCACTACTAGAACCAGAGTTACGAGCCTCCAAAATTGGGTCAAACGCTTTTCCTATGGAGGGGTTGTTCGTTTACGTTTTGCTTAATTACTTGGCCCCTGTTTGTCGTAGCCCTAAGTTTATAGTATGGTTGGATGGGGGACAAATTGATCTATAACATACTCAAAGGACATCCCCGTATCACTACTAGAACCAGAGTTACGAGCCTCCAAAATTGGGTCAAACGCTTTTCCTATGGAGGGGTTGTTCGTTTACGTTTTGCTTAATTACTTGGCCCATGTTTGTCGTAGCCCTACGTTTTTAGTATGGTCAGATGGGGGACAAATTGCACTATAACATTCTCAAAGGACATCCCCTTATCTCTACTAGAACCAGAGTTACGAGCCTCCAAAGTTGGGTCTAATGCTATTCCTATGGAAGGAGTTGTTTCTTTACTTTTTCCTTAATTACTCGGCCTGTATTCTCGGTCACCCATAATAACATATCTGTAGTGAAGTGGTTAACACATCCGCCTCACTCACGGAAGGCCACAGGTTCGAAACCGCGAAGTTTTTTTTTTCGCTTGGGATATGTAAAGACCTTTATAATTATCCGAACATTTGTGTCAAGGTCACATTATTTACATCCCCGTATCTCTGGTAGAACCAGAGTTCCGAGCCTCCAAAATTTAGTTTAATGCATTTCCTATGGAGGGGTTTGTTTCTTTACGTTTTGCTTAAGTACTCGGCCCCAGTTTGTCGTAGCCCAAAGTTTTTAGTATGGTTAGATGGGGGACAAATTGGGCTATAACATACTCAAAGGACATCCGCGTATCTCTACTAGAAAAAGAGTTACGAGCCTGCAAAGTTTATTTTCAAAAATCAAAAGTAACCTCCTAACAATAAGTGAGACAAAAAATAAGTTGACGACGATATTGAGGTAGCCTCAAGTTTAAAGTATCCTTGTATGGGGAGCAAAGAGTACTATAACATATCCAAAGGAGATCCCCGTATCTCTAATAGAACGAGAGTTATGAGCCTACAAAGTTCAGTGCTAAAATCATAAGTAACATAGCAAATAAAGGTGAGAAGATACCATACGTTGACGAACATTTTGCTTAATATCTCGGCCCCTGTTTGTCGTAGCCCTATGTTCTTGGTATGGTTGGATGGGGGACAAATTGGACTATAACATACTCAGAGGACATCCCCCTATGTCTATTAGAACCAGAGTTACGAGACTCTAAAGTTGGGTGTGACGCTATTTTTATGGCATGTTTTTGAATATTTCGCTTAATTTCTCGGCCCCTATATGACGCAACCCCAAACCTTTGGTATAGTAGGATGGGGGACAAATTGGGCTATAACATACTCAAACGACATCCCCGTATCTCTAGTAGAAACAGAGTTACGAGGCTGCAAAGTTGGGTCTAAAATGCAATTCCTATGGAGGGGTTGTTTGTTTACGTTTTGCTTAATTACTTGGCCCCTGTTTGTCGCAGCCCAAAGTCTTTAGTATAGTTAGATGGGGGACAAATTTAACTATAACATACTCAAAGGACATCCCCGTATCTCTACTAGACCCACAGTTACGAGCCTGCAAAATTGGGTCTAATGCATTTCCTATGGAGGGGTTTGTTTGTTCACGTTTTGCTTAAATATTTGGCCTGTATTTTCGATCAAACATAAGAACATATCTGTAGTGCAGTGGTTATCATATCCGCCTCACTCCCGGAAGTCTACAGGTTCGAAACCGCGAAGTTTTTTTTTTTTTTTTGCTTGGGATATGTAAAGACCTTTATAATTATCCGAACATTTGTGTCAAGGTCACATTATTTACATCCCCGTAACTCTACTAGACGTCTAGAACCAGAGTTACGAGGCCGCAAAGTTGGGTCTAATGCAATTCCTATGGAGGGTTTGTTTGTTTACGTTTTGCTTAATTACTTGGCCCCTGTTTGTCGTAGCCCTAAGTTTATAGTATGGTTGGATGGGGGACAAATTGATCTATAACATACTCAAAGGACATCCCCGTATCTCTACTAGAACCAGAGTTACGAGCCTCCAAAATTGGGTCAAACGCTTTTCCTATGGAGGGGTTGTTCGTTTACGTTTTGCTTAATTACTTGGCCCCTGTTTGTCGTAGCCCTAAGTTTATAGTATGGTTGGATGGGGGACAAATTGATCTATAACATACTCAAAGGACATCCCCGTATCACTACTAGAACCAGAGTTACGAGCCTCCAAAATTGGGTCAAACGCTTTTCCTATGGAGGGGTTGTTCGTTTACGTTTTGCTTAATTACTTGGCCCCTGTTTGTCGTAGCCCTAAGTTTATAGTATGGTTGGATGGGGGACAAATTGATCTATAACATACTCAAAGGACATCCCCGTATCACTACTAGAACCAGAGTTACGAGCCTCCAAAATTGGGTCAAACGCTTTTCCTATGGAGGGGTTGTTCGTTTACGTTTTGCTTAATTACTTGGCCCATGTTTGTCGTAGCCCTACGTTTTTAGTATGGTCAGATGGGGGACAAATTGCACTATAACATTCTCAAAGGACATCCCCTTATCTCTACTAGAACCAGAGTTACGAGCCTCCAAAGTTGGGTCTAATGCTATTCCTATGGAAGGAGTTGTTTCTTTACTTTTTCCTTAATTACTCGGCCCTGTATTCTCGGTCACCCATAATAACATATCTGTAGTGAAGTGGTTAACACATCCGCCTCACTCACGGAAGGCCACAGGTTCGAAACCGCGAAGTTTTTTTTTTCGCTTGGGATATGTAAAGACCTTTATAATTATCCGAACATTTGTGTCAAGGTCACATTATTTACATCCCCGTAACTCTACTAGACGTCTAGAACCAGAGTTACGAGGCCGCAAAGTTGGGTCTAATGCAATTCCTATGGAGGGTTTGTTTGTTTACGTTTTGCTTAATTACTTGGCCCCTGTTTGTCGTAGCCCTAAGTTTATAGTATGGTTGGATGGGGGACAAATTGATCTATAACATACTCAAAGGACATCCCCGTATCTCTACTAGAACCAGAGTTACGAGCCTCCAAAATTGGGTCAAACGCTTTTCCTATGGAGGGGTTGTTCGTTTACGTTTTGCTTAATTACTTGGCCCCTGTTTGTCGTAGCCCTAAGTTTATAGTATGGTTGGATGGGGGACAAATTGATCTATAACATACTCAAAGGACATCCCCGTATCACTACTAGAACCAGAGTTACGAGCCTCCAAAATTGGGTCAAACGCTTTTCCTATGGAGGGGTTGTTCGTTTACGTTTTGCTTAATTACTTGGCCCCTGTTTGTCGTAGCCCTAAGTTTATAGTATGGTTGGATGGGGGACAAATTGATCTATAACATACTCAAAGGACATCCCCGTATCACTACTAGAACCAGAGTTACGAGCCTCCAAAATTGGGTCAAACGCTTTTCCTATGGAGGGGTTGTTCGTTTACGTTTTGCTTAATTACTTGGCCCCTGTTTGTCGTAGCCCTAAGTTTATAGTATGGTTGGATGGGGGACAAATTGATCTATAACATACTCAAAGGACATCCCCGTATCACTACTAGAACCAGAGTTACGAGCCTCCAAAATTGGGTCAAACGCTTTTCCTATGGAGGGGTTGTTCGTTTACGTTTTGCTTAATTACTTGGCCCATGTTTGTCGTAGCCCTACGTTTTTAGTATGGTCAGATGGGGGACAAATTGCACTATAACATTCTCAAAGGACATCCCCTTATCTCTACTAGAACCAGAGTTACGAGCCTCCAAAGTTGGGTCTAATGCTATTCCTATGGAAGGAGTTGTTTCTTTACTTTTTCCTTAATTACTCGGCCCTGTATTCTCGGTCACCCATAATAACATATCTGTAGTGAAGTGGTTAACACATCCGCCTCACTCACGGAAGGCCACAGGTTCGAAACCGCGAAGTTTTTTTTTTCGCTTGGGATATGTAAAGACCTTTATAATTATCCGAACATTTGTGTCAAGGTCACATTATTTACATCCCCGTATCTCTGGTAGAACCAGAGTTCCGAGCCTCCAAAATTTAGTTTAATGCATTTCCTATGGAGGGGTTTGTTTCTTTACGTTTTGCTTAAGTACTCGGCCCCAGTTTGTCGTAGCCCAAAGTTTTTAGTATGGTTAGATGGGGGACAAATTGGGCTATAACATACTCAAAGGACATCCGCGTATCTCTACTAGAAAAAGAGTTACGAGCCTGCAAAGTTTATTTTCAAAAATCAAAAGTAACCTCCTAACAATAAGTGAGACAAAAAATAAGTTGACGACGATATTGAGGTAGCCTCAAGTTTAAAGTATCCTTGTATGGGGAGCAAAGAGTACTATAACATATCCAAAGGAGATCCCCGTATCTCTAATAGAACGAGAGTTATGAGCCTACAAAGTTCAGTGCTAAAATCATAAGTAACATAGCAAATAAAGGTGAGAAGATACCATACGTTGACGAACATTTTGCTTAATATCTCGGCCCCTGTTTGTCGTAGCCCTATGTTCTTGGTATGGTTGGATGGGGGACAAATTGGACTATAACATACTCAGAGGACATCCCCCTATGTCTATTAGAACCAGAGTTACGAGACTCTAAAGTTGGGTGTGACGCTATTTTTATGGCATGTTTTTGAATATTTCGCTTAATTTCTCGGCCCCTATATGACGCAACCCCAAACCTTTGGTATAGTAGGATGGGGGACAAATTGGGCTATAACATACTCAAACGACATCCCCGTATCTCTAGTAGAAACAGAGTTACGAGGCTGCAAAGTTGGGTCTAAAATGCAATTCCTATGGAGGGGTTGTTTGTTTACGTTTTGCTTAATTACTTGGCCCCTGTTTGTCGCAGCCCAAAGTCTTTAGTATAGTTAGATGGGGGACAAATTTAACTATAACATACTCAAAGGACATCCCCGTATCTCTACTAGACCCACAGTTACGAGCCTGCAAAATTGGGTCTAATGCATTTCCTATGGAGGGGTTTGTTTGTTCACGTTTTGCTTAAATATTTGGCCTGTATTTTCGATCAAACATCAGAACATATCTGTAGTGCAGTGGTTATCATATCCGCCTCACTCCCGGAAGTCTACAGGTTCGAAACCGCGAAGATTTTTGTTTTTTTTTTGCTTGGGATATGTAAAGACCTTTATAATTATCCGAACATTTGTGTCAAGGTCACATTATTTACATCCCCGTAACTCTACTAGACGTCTAGAACCAGAGTTACGAGGCCGCAAAGTTGGGTCTAATGCAATTCCTATGGAGGGTTTGTTTGTTTACGTTTTGCTTAATTACTTGGCCCCTGTTTGTCGTAGCCCTAAGTTTATAGTATGGTTGGATGGGGGACAAATTGATCTATAACATACTCAAAGGACATCCCCGTATCTCTACTAGAACCAGAGTTACGAGCCTCCAAAATTGGGTCAAACGCTTTTCCTATGGAGGGGTTGTTCGTTTACGTTTTGCTTAATTACTTGGCCCCTGTTTGTCGTAGCCCTAAGTTTATAGTATGGTTGGATGGGGGACAAATTGATCTATAACATACTCAAAGGACATCCCCGTATCACTACTAGAACCAGAGTTACGAGCCTCCAAAATTGGGTCAAACGCTTTTCCTATGGAGGGGTTGTTCGTTTACGTTTTGCTTAATTACTTGGCCCCTGTTTGTCGTAGCCCTAAGTTTATAGTATGGTTGGATGGGGGACAAATTGATCTATAACATACTCAAAGGACATCCCCGTATCACTACTAGAACCAGAGTTACGAGCCTCCAAAATTGGGTCAAACGCTTTTCCTATGGAGGGGTTGTTCGTTTACGTTTTGCTTAATTACTTGGCCCCTGTTTGTCGTAGCCCTAAGTTTATAGTATGGTTGGATGGGGGACAAATTGATCTATAACATACTCAAAGGACATCCCCGTATCACTACTAGAACCAGAGTTACGAGCCTCCAAAATTGGGTCAAACGCTTTTCCTATGGAGGGGTTGTTCGTTTACGTTTTGCTTAATTACTTGGCCCCTGTTTGTCGTAGCCCTAAGTTTATAGTATGGTTGGATGGGGGACAAATTGATCTATAACATACTCAAAGGACATCCCCGTATCACTACTAGAACCAGAGTTACGAGCCTCCAAAATTGGGTCAAACGCTTTTCCTATGGAGGGGTTGTTCGTTTACGTTTTGCTTAATTACTTGGCCCCTGTTTGTCGTAGCCCTAAGTTTATAGTATGGTTGGATGGGGGACAAATTGATCTATAACATACTCAAAGGACATCCCCGTATCACTACTAGAACCAGAGTTACGAGCCTCCAAAATTGGGTCAAACGCTTTTCCTATGGAGGGGTTGTTCGTTTACGTTTTGCTTAATTACTTGGCCCCTGTTTGTCGTAGCCCTAAGTTTATAGTATGGTTGGATGGGGGACAAATTGATCTATAACATACTCAAAGGACATCCCCGTATCACTACTAGAACCAGAGTTACGAGCCTCCAAAATTGGGTCAAACGCTTTTCCTATGGAGGGGTTGTTCGTTTACGTTTTGCTTAATTACTTGGCCCCTGTTTGTCGTAGCCCTAAGTTTATAGTATGGTTGGATGGGGGACAAATTGATCTATAACATACTCAAAGGACATCCCCGTATCACTACTAGAACCAGAGTTACGAGCCTCCAAAATTGGGTCAAACGCTTTTCCTATGGAGGGGTTGTTCGTTTACGTTTTGCTTAATTACTTGGCCCCTGTTTGTCGTAGCCCTAAGTTTATAGTATGGTTGGATGGGGGACAAATTGATCTATAACATACTCAAAGGACATCCCCGTATCACTACTAGAACCAGAGTTACGAGCCTCCAAAATTGGGTCAAACGCTTTTCCTATGGAGGGGTTGTTCGTTTACGTTTTGCTTAATTACTTGGCCCATGTTTGTCGTAGCCCTACGTTTTTAGTATGGTCAGATGGGGGACAAATTGCACTATAACATTCTCAAAGGACATCCCCTTATCTCTACTAGAACCAGAGTTACGAGCCTCCAAAGTTGGGTCTAATGCTATTCCTATGGAAGGAGTTGTTTCTTTACTTTTTCCTTAATTACTCGGCCCTGTATTCTCGGTCACCCATAATAACATATCTGTAGTGAAGTGGTTAACACATCCGCCTCACTCACGGAAGGCCACAGGTTCGAAACCGCGAAGTTTTTTTTTTTCGCTTGGGATATGTAAAGACCTTTATAATTATCCGAACATTTGTGTCAAGGTCACATTATTTACATCTCCGTATCTCTGGTAGAACCAGAGTTCCGAGCCTCCAAAATTTAGTTTAATGCATTTCCTATGGAGGGGTTTGTTTCTTTACGTTTTGCTTAAGTACTCGGCCCCAGTTTGTCGTAGCCCAAAGTTTTTAGTATGGTTAGATGGGGGACAAATTGGGCTATAACATACTCAAAGGACATCCGCGTATCTCTACTAGAAAAAGAGTTACGAGCCTGCAAAGTTTATTTTCAAAAATCAAAAGTAACCTCCTAACAATAAGTGAGACAAAAAATAAGTTGACGACGATATTGAGGTAGCCTCAAGTTTAAAGTATCCTTGTATGGGGAGCAAAGAGTACTATAACATATCCAAAGGAGATCCCCGTATCTCTAATAGAACGAGAGTTATGAGCCTACAAAGTTCAGTGCTAAAATCATAAGTAACATAGCAAATAAAGGTGAGAAGATACCATACGTTGACGAACATTTTGCTTAATATCTCGGCCCCTGTTTGTCGTAGCCCTATGTTCTTGGTATGGTTGGATGGGGGACAAATTGGACTATAACATACTCAGAGGACATCCCCCTATGTCTATTAGAACCAGAGTTACGAGACTCTAAAGTTGGGTGTGACGCTATTTTTATGGCATGTTTTTGAATATTTCGCTTAATTTCTCGGCCCCTATATGACGCAACCCCAAACCTTTGGTATAGTAGGATGGGGGACAAATTGGGCTATAACATACTCAAACGACATCCCCGTATCTCTAGTAGAAACAGAGTTACGAGGCTGCAAAGTTGGGTCTAAAATGCAATTCCTATGGAGGGGTTGTTTGTTTACGTTTTGCTTAATTACTTGGCCCCTGTTTGTCGCAGCCCAAAGTCTTTAGTATAGTTAGATGGGGGACAAATTTAACTATAACATACTCAAAGGACATCCCCGTATCTCTACTAGACCCACAGTTACGAGCCTGCAAAATTGGGTCTAATGCATTTCCTATGGAGGGGTTTGTTTGTTCACGTTTTGCTTAAATATTTGGCCTGTATTTTCGATCAAACATCAGAACATATCTGTAGTGCAGTGGTTATCATATCCGCCTCACTCCCGGAAGTCTACAGGTTCGAAACCGCGAAGTTTTTTTTTTTTTTTTTGCTTGGGATATGTAAAGACCTTTATAATTATCCGAACATTTGTGTCAAGGTCACATTATTTACATCCCCGTAACTCTACTAGACGTCTAGACCCAGAGTTACGAGGCCGCAAAGTTGGGTCTAATGCAATTCCTATGGAGGGTTTGTTTGTTTACGTTTTGCTTAATTACTTGGCCCCTGTTTGTCGTAGCCCTAAGTTTATAGTATGGTTGGATGGGGGACAAATTGATCTATAACATACTCAAAGGACATCCCCGTATCACTACTAGAACCAGAGTTACGAGCCTCCAAAATTGGGTCAAACGCTTTTCCTATGGAGGGGTTGTTCGTTTACGTTTTGCTTAATTACTTGGCCCCTGTTTGTCGTAGCCCTAAGTTTATAGTATGGTTGGATGGGGGACAAATTGATCTATAACATACTCAAAGGACATCCCCGTATCACTACTAGAACCAGAGTTACGAGCCTCCAAAATTGGGTCAAACGCTTTTCCTATGGAGGGGTTGTTCGTTTACGTTTTGCTTAATTACTTGGCCCCTGTTTGTCGTAGCCCTAAGTTTATAGTATGGTTGGATGGGGGACAAATTGATCTATAACATACTCAAAGGACATCCCCGTATCACTACTAGAACCAGAGTTACGAGCCTCCAAAATTGGGTCAAACGCTTTTCCTATGGAGGGGTTGTTCGTTTACGTTTTGCTTAATTACTTGGCCCCTGTTTGTCGTAGCCCTAAGTTTATAGTATGGTTGGATGGGGGACAAATTGATCTATAACATACTCAAAGGACATCCCCGTATCACTACTAGAACCAGAGTTACGAGCCTCCAAAATTGGGTCAAACGCTTTTCCTATGGAGGGGTTGTTCGTTTACGTTTTGCTTAATTACTTGGCCCCTGTTTGTCGTAGCCCTAAGTTTATAGTATGGTTGGATGGGGGACAAATTGATCTATAACATACTCAAAGGACATCCCCGTATCACTACTAGAACCAGAGTTACGAGCCTCCAAAATTGGGTCAAACGCTTTTCCTATGGAGGGGTTGTTCGTTTACGTTTTGCTTAATTACTTGGCCCCTGTTTGTCGTAGCCCTAAGTTTATAGTATGGTTGGATGGGGGACAAATTGATCTATAACATACTCAAAGGACATCCCCGTATCACTACTAGAACCAGAGTTACGAGCCTCCAAAATTGGGTCAAACGCTTTTCCTATGGAGGGGTTGTTCGTTTACGTTTTGCTTAATTACTTGGCCCCTGTTTGTCGTAGCCCTAAGTTTATAGTATGGTTGGATGGTTGGATGGGGGACCAATTGATCTATAACATACTCAAAGGACATCCCCGTATCACTACTAGAACCAGAGTTACGAGCCTCCAAAATTGGGTCAAACGCTTTTCCTATGGAGGGGTTGTTCGTTTACGTTTTGCTTAATTACTTGGCCCCTGTTTGTCGTAGCCCTAAGTTTATAGTATGGTTGGATGGGGGACAAATTGATCTATAACATACTCAAAGGACATCCCCGTATCACTACTAGAACCAGAGTTACGAGCCTCCAAAATTGGGTCAAACGCTTTTCCTATGGAGGGGTTGTTCGTTTACGTTTTGCTTAATTACTTGGCCCCTGTTTGTCGTAGCCCTAAGTTTATAGTATGGTTGGATGGGGGACAAATTGATCTATAACATACTCAAAGGACATCCCCGTATCACTACTAGAACCAGAGTTACGAGCCTCCAAAATTGGGTCAAACGCTTTTCCTATGGAGGGGTTGTTCGTTTACGTTTTGCTTAATTACTTGGCCAATGTTTGTCGTAGCCCTAAGTTTATAGTATGGTTGGATGGGGGACAAATTGATCTATAACATACTCAAAGGACATCCCCGTATCACTACTAGAACCAGAGTTACGAGCCTCCAAAATTGGGTCAAACGCTTTTCCTATGGAGGGGTTGTTCGTTTACGTTTTGCTTAATTACTTGGCCCATGTTTGTCGTAGCCCTACGTTTTTAGTATGGTCAGATGGGGGACAAATTGCACTATAACATTCTCAAAGGACATCCCCTTATCTCTACTAGAACCAGAGTTACGAGCCTCCAAAGTTGGGTCTAATGCTATTCCTATGGAAGGAGTTGTTTCTTTACTTTTTCCTTAATTACTCGGCCCTGTATTCTCGGTCACCCATAATAACATATCTGTAGTGAAGTGGTTAACACATCCGCCTCACTCACGGAAGGCCACAGGTTCGAAACCGCGAAGTTTTTTTTTTTCGCTTGGGATATGTAAAGACCTTTATAATTATCCGAACATTTGTGTCAAGGTCACATTATTTACATCCCCGTATCTCTGGTAGAACCAGAGTTCCGAGCCTCCAAAATTTAGTTTAATGCATTTCCTATGGAGGGCTTTGTTTCTTTACGTTTTGCTTAAGTACTCGGCCCCAGTTTGTCGTAGCCCAAAGTTTTTAGTATGGTTAGATGGGGGACAAATTGGGCTATAACATACTCAACGGACATCCGCGTATCTCTACTAGAATAAGAGTTACGAGCCTGCAAAGTTTATTTTCAAAAATCAAAAGTAACCTCCTAACAATAAGTGAGACAAAAAATAAGTTGACGACGATATTGAGGTAGCCTCAAGTTTAAAGTATCCTTGTATGGGGAGCAAAGAGTACTATAACATATCCAAAGGAGATCCCCGTATCTCTAATAGAACGAGAGTTATGAGCCTACAAAGTTCAGTGCTAAAATCATAAGTAACATAGCAAATAAAGGTGAGAAGATACCATACGTTGACGAACATTTTGCTTAATATCTCGGCCCCTGTTTGTCGTAGCCCTATGTTCTTGGTATGGTTGGATGGGGGACAAATTGGACTATAACATACTCAGAGGACATCCCCCTATGTCTATTAGAACCAGAGTTACGAGACTCTAAAGTTGGGTGTGACGCTATTTTTATGGCATGTTTTTGAATATTTCGCTTAATTTCTCGGCCCCTATATGACGCAACCCCAAACCTTTGGTATAGTAGGATGGGGGACAAATTGGGCTATAACATACTCAAACGACATCCCCGTATCTCTAGTAGAAACAGAGTTACGAGGCTGCAAAGTTGGGTCTAAAATGCAATTCCTATGGAGGGGTTGTTTGTTTACGTTTTGCTTAATTACTTGGCCCCTGTTTGTCGCAGCCCAAAGTCTTTAGTATAGTTAGATGGGGGACAAATTTAACTATAACATACTCAAAGGACATCCCCGTATCTCTACTAGACCCACAGTTACGAGCCTGCAAAATTGGGTCTAATGCATTTCCTATGGAGGGGTTTGTTTGTTCACGTTTTGCTTAAATATTTGGCCTGTATTTTCGATCAAACATCAGAACATATCTGTAGTGCAGTGGTTATCATATCCGCCTCACTCCCGGAAGTCTACAGGTTCGAAACCGCGAAGTTTTTTTTTTTTTTTTGCTTGGGATATGTAAAGACCTTTATAATTATCCGAACATTTGTGTCAAGGTCACATTATTTACATCCCCGTAACTCTACTAGACGTCTAGACCCAGAGTTACGAGGCCGCAAAGTTGGGTCTAATGCAATTCCTATGGAGGGTTTGTTTGTTTACGTTTTGCTTAATTACTTGGCCCCTGTTTGTCGTAGCCCTAAGTTTATAGTATGGTTGGATGGGGGACAAATTGATCTATAACATACTCAAAGGACATCCCCGTATCACTACTAGAACCAGAGTTACGAGCCTCCAAAATTGGGTCAAACGCTTTTCCTATGGAGGGGTTGTTCGTTTACGTTTTGCTTAATTACTTGGCCCCTGTTTGTCGTAGCCCTAAGTTTATAGTATGGTTGGATGGGGGACCAATTGATCTATAACATACTCAAAGGACATCCCCGTATCACTACTAGAACCAGAGTTACGAGCCTCCAAAATTGGGTCAAACGCTTTTCCTATGGAGGGGTTGTTCGTTTACGTTTTGCTTAATTACTTGGCCCCTGTTTGTCGTAGCCCTAAGTTTATAGTATGGTTGGATGGGGGACAAATTGATCTATAACATACTCAAAGGACATCCCCGTATCACTACTAGAACCAGAGTTACGAGCCTCCAAAATTGGGTCAAACGCTTTTCCTATGGAGGGGTTGTTCGTTTACGTTTTGCTTAATTACTTGGCCCCTGTTTGTCGTAGCCCTAAGTTTATAGTATGGTTGGATGGGGGACAAATTGATCTATAACATACTCAAAGGACATCCCCGTATCACTACTAGAACCAGAGTTACGAGCCTCCAAAATTGGGTCAAACGCTTTTCCTATGGAGGGGTTGTTCGTTTACGTTTTGCTTAATTACTTGGCCAATGTTTGTCGTAGCCCTAAGTTTATAGTATGGTTGGATGGGGGACAAATTGATCTATAACATACTCAAAGGACATCCCCGTATCACTACTAGAACCAGAGTTACGAGCCTCCAAAATTGGGTCAAACGCTTTTCCTATGGAGGGGTTGTTCGTTTACGTTTTGCTTAATTACTTGGCCCATGTTTGTCGTAGCCCTACGTTTTTAGTATGGTCAGATGGGGGACAAATTGCACTATAACATTCTCAAAGGACATCCCCTTATCTCTACTAGAACCAGAGTTACGAGCCTCCAAAGTTGGGTCTAATGCTATTCCTATGGAAGGAGTTGTTTCTTTACTTTTTCCTTAATTACTCGGCCCTGTATTCTCGGTCACCCATAATAACATATCTGTAGTGAAGTGGTTAACACATCCGCCTCACTCACGGAAGGCCACAGGTTCGAAACCGCGAAGTTTTTTTTTTTCGCTTGGGATATGTAAAGACCTTTATAATTATCCGAACATTTGTGTCAAGGTCACATTATTTACATCCCCGTATCTCTGGTAGAACCAGAGTTCCGAGCCTCCAAAATTTAGTTTAATGCATTTCCTATGGAGGGCTTTGTTTCTTTACGTTTTGCTTAAGTACTCGGCCCCAGTTTGTCGTAGCCCAAAGTTTTTAGTATGGTTAGATGGGGGACAAATTGGGCTATAACATACTCAACGGACATCCGCGTATCTCTACTAGAATAAGAGTTACGAGCCTGCAAAGTTTATTTTCAAAAATCAAAAGTAACCTCCTAACAATAAGTGAGACAAAAAATAAGTTGACGACGATATTGAGGTAGCCTCAAGTTTAAAGTATCCTTGTATGGGGAGCAAAGAGTACTATAACATATCCAAAGGAGATCCCCGTATCTCTAATAGAACGAGAGTTATGAGCCTACAAAGTTCAGTGCTAAAATCGTAAGTAACATAGCAAATAAAGGTGAGAAGATACCATACGTTGACGAACATTTTGCTTAATATCTCGGCCCCTGTTTGTCGTAGCCCTATGTTCTTGGTATGGTTGGATGGGGGACAAATTGGACTATAACATACTCAGAGGACATCCCCCTATGTCTATTAGAACCAGAGTTACGAGACTCTAAAGTTGGGTGTGACGCTATTTTTATGGCATGTTTTTGAATATTTCGCTTAATTTCTCGGCCCCTATATGACGCAACCCCAAACCTTTGGTATAGTAGGATGGGGGACAAATTGGGCTATAACATACTCAAACGACATCCCCGTATCTCTAGTAGAAACAGAGTTACGAGGCTGCAAAGTTGGGTCTAAAATGCAATTCCTATGGAGGGGTTGTTTGTTTACGTTTTGCTTAATTACTTGGCCCCTGTTTGTCGCAGCCCAAAGTCTTTAGTATAGTTAGATGGGGGACAAATTTAACTATAACATACTCAAAGGACATCCCCGTATCTCTACTAGACCCACAGTTACGAGCCTGCAAAATTGGGTCTAATGCATTTCCTATGGAGGGGTTTGTTTGTTCACGTTTTGCTTAAATATTTGGCCTGTATTTTCGATCAAACATCAGAACATATCTGTAGTGCAGTGGTTATCATATCCGCCTCACTCCCGGAAGTCTACAGGTTCGAAACCGCGAAGTTTTTTTTTTTTTTTGCTTGGGATATGTAAAGACCTTTATAATTATCCGAACATTTGTGTCAAGGTCACATTATTTACATCCCCGTAACTCTACTAGACGTCTAGACCCAGAGTTACGAGGCCGCAAAGTTGGGTCTAATGCAATTCCTATGGAGGGTTTGTTTGTTTACGTTTTGCTTAATTACTTGGCCCCTGTTTGTCGTAGCCCTAAGTTTATAGTATGGTTGGATGGGGGACAAATTGATCTATAACATACTCAAAGGACATCCCCGTATCACTACTAGAACCAGAGTTACGAGCCTTCAAAATTGGGTCAAACGCTTTTCCTATGGAGGGGTTGTTCGTTTACGTTTTGCTTAATTACTTGGCCCCTGTTTGTCGTAGCCCTAAGTTTATAGTATGGTTGGATGGGGGACAAATTGATCTATAACATACTCAAAGGACATCCCCGTATCACTACTAGAACCAGAGTTACGAGCCTCCAAAATTGGGTCAAACGCTTTTCCTATGGAGGGGTTGTTCGTTTACGTTTTGCTTAATTACTTGGCCCCTGTTTGTCGTAGCCCTAAGTTTATAGTATGGTTGGATGGGGGACAAATTGATCTATAACATACTCAAAGGACATCCCCGTATCACTACTAGAACCAGAGTTACGAGCCTCCAAAATTGGGTCAAACGCTTTTCCTATGGAGGGGTTGTTCGTTTACGTTTTGCTTAATTACTTGGCCCCTGTTTGTCGTAGCCCTAAGTTTATAGTATGGTTGGATGGGGGACAAATTGATCTATAACATACTCAAAGGACATCCCCGTATCACTACTAGAACCAGAGTTACGAGCCTCCAAAATTGGGTCAAACGCTTTTCCTATGGAGGGGTTGTTCGTTTACGTTTTGCTTAATTACTTGGCCCATGTTTGTCGTAGCCCTACGTTTTTAGTATGGTCAGATGGGGGACAAATTGCACTATAACATTCTCAAAGGACATCCCCTTATCTCTACTAGAACCAGAGTTACGAGCCTCCAAAGTTGGGTCTAATGCTATTCCTATGGAAGGAGTTGTTTCTTTACTTTTTCCTTAATTACTCGGCCCTGTATTCTCGGTCACCCATAATAACATATCTGTAGTGAAGTGGTTAACACATCCGCCTCACTCACGGAAGGCCACAGGTTCGAAACCGCGAAGTTTTTTTTTTCGCTTGGGATATGTAAAGACCTTTATAATTATCCGAACATTTGTGTCAAGGTCACATTATTTACATCCCCGTATCTCTGGTAGAACCAGAGTTCCGAGCCTCCAAAATTTAGTTTAATGCATTTCCTATGGAGGGGTTTGTTTCTTTACGTTTTGCTTAAGTACTCGGCCCCAGTTTGTCGTAGCCCAAAGTTTTTAGTATGGTTAGATGGGGGACAAATTGGGCTATAACATACTCAAAGGACATCCGCGTATCTCTACTAGAAAAAGAGTTACGAGCCTGCAAAGTTTATTTTCAAAAATCAAAAGTAACCTCCTAACAATAAGTGAGACAAAAAATAAGTTGACGACGATATTGAGGTAGCCTCAAGTTTAAAGTATCCTTGTATGGGGAGCAAAGAGTACTATAACATATCCAAAGGAGATCCCCGTATCTCTAATAGAACGAGAGTTATGAGCCTACAAAGTTCAGTGCTAAAATCATAAGTAACATAGCAAATAAAGGTGAGAAGATACCATACGTTGACGAACATTTTGCTTAATATCTCGGCCCCTGTTTGTCGTAGCCCTATGTTCTTGGTATGGTTGGATGGGGGACAAATTGGACTATAACATACTCAGAGGACATCCCCCTATGTCTATTAGAACCAGAGTTACGAGACTCTAAAGTTGGGTGTGACGCTATTTTTATGGCATGTTTTTGAATATTTCGCTTAATTTCTCGGCCCCTATATGACGCAACCCCAAACCTTTGGTATAGTAGGATGGGGGACAAATTGGGCTATAACATACTCAAACGACATCCCCGTATCTCTAGTAGAAACAGAGTTACGAGGCTGCAAAGTTGGGTCTAAAATGCAATTCCTATGGAGGGGTTGTTTGTTTACGTTTTGCTTAATTACTTGGCCCCTGTTTGTCGCAGCCCAAAGTCTTTAGTATAGTTAGATGGGGGACAAATTTAACTATAACATACTCAAAGGACATCCCCGTATCTCTACTAGACCCACAGTTACGAGCCTGCAAAATTGGGTCTAATGCATTTCCTATGGAGGGGTTTGTTTGTTCACGTTTTGCTTAAATATTTGGCCTGTATTTTCGATCAAACATCAGAACATATCTGTAGTGCAGTGGTTATCATATCCGCCTCACTCCCGGAAGTCTACAGGTTCGAAACCGCGAAGATTTTTGTTTTTTTTTGCTTGGGATATGTAAAGACCTTTATAATTATCCGAACATTTGTGTCAAGGTCACATTATTTACATCCCCGTAACTCTACTAGACGTCTAGAACCAGAGTTACGAGGCCGCAAAGTTGGGTCTAATGCAATTCCTATGGAGGGTTTGTTTGTTTACGTTTTGCTTAATTACTTGGCCCCTGTTTGTCGTAGCCCTAAGTTTATAGTATGGTTGGATGGGGGACAAATTGATCTATAACATACTCAAAGGACATCCCCGTATCTCTACTAGAACCAGAGTTACGAGCCTCCAAAATTGGGTCAAACGCTTTTCCTATGGAGGGGTTGTTCGTTTACGTTTTGCTTAATTACTTGGCCCCTGTTTGTCGTAGCCCTAAGTTTATAGTATGGTTGGATGGGGGACAAATTGATCTATAACATACTCAAAGGACATCCCCGTATCACTACTAGAACCAGAGTTACGAGCCTCCAAAATTGGGTCAAACGCTTTTCCTATGGAGGGGTTGTTCGTTTACGTTTTGCTTAATTACTTGGCCCCTGTTTGTCGTAGCCCTAAGTTTATAGTATGGTTGGATGGGGGACAAATTGATCTATAACATACTCAAAGGACATCCCCGTATCACTACTAGAACCAGAGTTACGAGCCTCCAAAATTGGGTCAAACGCTTTTCCTATGGAGGGGTTGTTCGTTTACGTTTTGCTTAATTACTTGGCCCCTGTTTGTCGTAGCCCTAAGTTTATAGTATGGTTGGATGGGGGACAAATTGATCTATAACATACTCAAAGGACATCCCCGTATCACTACTAGAACCAGAGTTACGAGCCTCCAAAATTGGGTCAAACGCTTTTCCTATGGAGGGGTTGTTCGTTTACGTTTTGCTTAATTACTTGGCCCCTGTTTGTCGTAGCCCTAAGTTTATAGTATGGTTGGATGGGGGACAAATTGATCTATAACATACTCAAAGGACATCCCCGTATCACTACTAGAACCAGAGTTACGAGCCTCCAAAATTGGGTCAAACGCTTTTCCTATGGAGGGGTTGTTCGTTTACGTTTTGCTTAATTACTTGGCCCCTGTTTGTCGTAGCCCTAAGTTTATAGTATGGTTGGATGGGGGACAAATTGATCTATAACATACTCAAAGGACATCCCCGTATCACTACTAGAACCAGAGTTACGAGCCTCCAAAATTGGGTCAAACGCTTTTCCTATGGAGGGGTTGTTCGTTTACGTTTTGCTTAATTACTTGGCCCCTGTTTGTCGTAGCCCTAAGTTTATAGTATGGTTGGATGGGGGACAAATTGATCTATAACATACTCAAAGGACATCCCCGTATCACTACTAGAACCAGAGTTACGAGCCTCCAAAATTGGGTCAAACGCTTTTCCTATGGAGGGGTTGTTCGTTTACGTTTTGCTTAATTACTTGGCCCCTGTTTGTCGTAGCCCTAAGTTTATAGTATGGTTGGATGGGGGACAAATTGATCTATAACATACTCAAAGGACATCCCCGTATCACTACTAGAACCAGAGTTACGAGCCTCCAAAATTGGGTCAAACGCTTTTCCTATGGAGGGGTTGTTCGTTTACGTTTTGCTTAATTACTTGGCCCATGTTTGTCGTAGCCCTACGTTTTTAGTATGGTCAGATGGGGGACAAATTGCACTATAACATTCTCAAAGGACATCCCCTTATCTCTACTAGAACCAGAGTTACGAGCCTCCAAAGTTGGGTCTAATGCTATTCCTATGGAAGGAGTTGTTTCTTTACTTTTTCCTTAATTACTCGGCCCTGTATTCTCGGTCACCCATAATAACATATCTGTAGTGAAGTGGTTAACACATCCGCCTCACTCACGGAAGGCCACAGGTTCGAAACCGCGAAGTTTTTTTTTTTCGCTTGGGATATGTAAAGACCTTTATAATTATCCGAACATTTGTGTCAAGGTCACATTATTTACATCCCCGTATCTCTGGTAGAACCAGAGTTCCGAGCCTCCAAAATTTAGTTTAATGCATTTCCTATGGAGGGGTTTGTTTCTTTACGTTTTGCTTAAGTACTCGGCCCCAGTTTGTCGTAGCCCAAAGTTTTTAGTATGGTTAGATGGGGGACAAATTGGGCTATAACATACTCAAAGGACATCCGCGTATCTCTACTAGAAAAAGAGTTACGAGCCTGCAAAGTTTATTTTCAAAAATCAAAAGTAACCTCCTAACAATAAGTGAGACAAAAAATAAGTTGACGACGATATTGAGGTAGCCTCAAGTTTAAAGTATCCTTGTATGGGGAGCAAAGAGTACTATAACATATCCAAAGGAGATCCCCGTATCTCTAATAGAACGAGAGTTATGAGCCTACAAAGTTCAGTGCTAAAATCATAAGTAACATAGCAAATAAAGGTGAGAAGATACCATACGTTGACGAACATTTTGCTTAATATCTCGGCCCCTGTTTGTCGTAGCCCTATGTTCTTGGTATGGTTGGATGGGGGACAAATTGGACTATAACATACTCAGAGGACATCCCCCTATGTCTATTAGAACCAGAGTTACGAGACTCTAAAGTTGGGTGTGACGCTATTTTTATGGCATGTTTTTGAATATTTCGCTTAATTTCTCGGCCCCTATATGACGCAACCCCAAACCTTTGGTATAGTAGGATGGGGGACAAATTGGGCTATAACATACTCAAACGACATCCCCGTATCTCTAGTAGAAACAGAGTTACGAGGCTGCAAAGTTGGGTCTAAAATGCAATTCCTATGGAGGGGTTGTTTGTTTACGTTTTGCTTAATTACTTGGCCCCTGTTTGTCGCAGCCCAAAGTCTTTAGTATAGTTAGATGGGGGACAAATTTAACTATAACATACTCAAAGGACATCCCCGTATCTCTACTAGACCCACAGTTACGAGCCTGCAAAATTGGGTCTAATGCATTTCCTATGGAGGGGTTTGTTTGTTCACGTTTTGCTTAAATATTTGGCCTGTATTTTCGATCAAACATCAGAACATATCTGTAGTGCAGTGGTTATCATATCCGCCTCACTCCCGGAAGTCTACAGGTTCGAAACCGCGAAGTTTTTTTTTTTTTTTTTGCTTGGGATATGTAAAGACCTTTATAATTATCCGAACATTTGTGTCAAGGTCACATTATTTACATCCCCGTAACTCTACTAGACGTCTAGACCCAGAGTTACGAGGCCGCAAAGTTGGGTCTAATGCAATTCCTATGGAGGGTTTGTTTGTTTACGTTTTGCTTAATTACTTGGCCCCTGTTTGTCGTAGCCCTAAGTTTATAGTATGGTTGGATGGGGGACAAATTGATCTATAACATACTCAAAGGACATCCCCGTATCACTACTAGAACCAGAGTTACGAGCCTCCAAAATTGGGTCAAACGCTTTTCCTATGGAGGGGTTGTTCGTTTACGTTTTGCTTAATTACTTGGCCCCTGTTTGTCGTAGCCCTAAGTTTATAGTATGGTTGGATGGGGGACAAATTGATCTATAACATACTCAAAGGACATCCCCGTATCACTACTAGAACCAGAGTTACGAGCCTCCAAAATTGGGTCAAACGCTTTTCCTATGGAGGGGTTGTTCGTTTACGTTTTGCTTAATTACTTGGCCCCTGTTTGTCGTAGCCCTAAGTTTATAGTATGGTTGGATGGGGGACAAATTGATCTATAACATACTCAAAGGACATCCCCGTATCACTACTAGAACCAGAGTTACGAGCCTCCAAAATTGGGTCAAACGCTTTTCCTATGGAGGGGTTGTTCGTTTACGTTTTGCTTAATTACTTGGCCCCTGTTTGTCGTAGCCCTAAGTTTATAGTATGGTTGGATGGGGGACAAATTGATCTATAACATACTCAAAGGACATCCCCGTATCACTACTAGAACCAGAGTTACGAGCCTCCAAAATTGGGTCAAACGCTTTTCCTATGGAGGGGTTGTTCGTTTACGTTTTGCTTAATTACTTGGCCCCTGTTTGTCGTAGCCCTAAGTTTATAGTATGGTTGGATGGGGGACAAATTGATCTATAACATACTCAAAGGACATCCCCGTATCACTACTAGAACCAGAGTTACGAGCCTCCAAAATTGGGTCAAACGCTTTTCCTATGGAGGGGTTGTTCGTTTACGTTTTGCTTAATTACTTGGCCCCTGTTTGTCGTAGCCCTAAGTTTATAGTATGGTTGGATGGGGGACAAATTGATCTATAACATACTCAAAGGACATCCCCGTATCACTACTAGAACCAGAGTTACGAGCCTCCAAAATTGGGTCAAACGCTTTTCCTATGGAGGGGTTGTTCGTTTACGTTTTGCTTAATTACTTGGCCCCTGTTTGTCGTAGCCCTAAGTTTATAGTATGGTTGGATGGGGGACAAATTGATCTATAACATACTCAAAGGACATCCCCGTATCACTACTAGAACCAGAGTTACGAGCCTCCAAAATTGGGTCAAACGCTTTTCCTATGGAGGGGTTGTTCGTTTACGTTTTGCTTAATTACTTGGCCCCTGTTTGTCGTAGCCCTAAGTTTATAGTATGGTTGGATGGGGGACAAATTGATCTATAACATACTCAAAGGACATCCCCGTATCACTACTAGAACCAGAGTTACGAGCCTCCAAAATTGGGTCAAACGCTTTTCCTATGGAGGGGTTGTTCGTTTACGTTTTGCTTAATTACTTGGCCCCTGTTTGTCGTAGCCCTAAGTTTATAGTATGGTTGGATGGGGGACAAATTGATCTATAACATACTCAAAGGACATCCCCGTATCACTACTAGAACCAGAGTTACGAGCCTCCAAAATTGGGTCAAACGCTTTTCCTATGGAGGGTTTGTTTGTTTACGTTTTGCTTAATTACTTGGCCCCTGTTTGTCGTAGCCCTAAGTTTATAGTATGGTTGGATGGGGGACAAATTGATCTATAACATACTCAAAGGACATCCCCGTATCACTACTAGAACCAGAGTTACGAGCCTCCAAAATTGGGTCAAACGCTTTTCCTATGGAGGGGTTGTTCGTTTACGTTTTGCTTAATTACTTGGCCCATGTTTGTCGTAGCCCTACGTTTTTAGTATGGTCAGATGGGGGACAAATTGCACTATAACATTCTCAAAGGACATCCCCTTATCTCTACTAGAACCAGAGTTACGAGCCTCCAAAGTTGGGTCTAATGCTATTCCTATGGATGGGGTTTGTTTCTTTACTTTTTCCTTAATTACTCGGCCCTGTATTCTCGGTCACCCATAATAACATATCTGTAGTGTAGTGGTTAACACATCCGCCTCACTCACGGAAGGCCACAGGTTCGAAACCGCGAAGTTTTTTTTTTCGCTTGGGATATGTAAAGACCTTTATAATTATCCGAACATTTGTGTCAAGGTCACATTATTTACATCCCCGTATCTCTGGTAGAACCAGAGTTCCGAGCCTCCAAAATTTAGTTTAATGCATTTCCTATGGAGGGGTTTGTTTCTTTACGTTTTGCTTAAGTACTCGGCCCCAGTTTGTCGTAGCCCAAAGTTTTTAGTATGGTTAGATGGGGGACAAATTGGGCTATAACATACTCAAAGGACATCCGCGTATCTCTACTAGAAAAAGAGTTACGAGCCTGCAAAGTTTATTTTCAAAAATCAAAAGTAACCTCCTAACAATAAGTGAGACAAAAAATAAGTTGACGACGATATTGAGGTAGCCTCAAGTTTAAAGTATCCTTGTATGGGGAGCAAAGAGTACTATAACATATCCAAAGGAGATCCCCGTATCTCTAATAGAACGAGAGTTATGAGCCTACAAAGTTCAGTGCTAAAATCATAAGTAACATAGCAAATAAAGGTGAGAAGATACCATACGTTGACGAACATTTTGCTTAATATCTCGGCCCCTGTTTGTCGTAGCCCTATGTTCTTGGTATGGTTGGATGGGGGACAAATTGGACTATAACATACTCAGAGGACATCCCCCTATGTCTATTAGAACCAGAGTTACGAGACTCTAAAGTTGGGTGTGACGCTATTTTTATGGCATGTTTTTGAATATTTCGCTTAATTTCTCGGCCCCTATATGACGCAACCCCAAACCTTTGGTATAGTAGGATGGGGGACAAATTGGGCTATAACATACTCAAACGACATCCCCGTATCTCTAGTAGAAACAGAGTTACGAGCCTGCAAAGTATAGTCTAAAGCATTTCCTATGGAGGAGTTTGTTTCTTTACGTTTTGCTTAATTACTTGGCCCCTGTTTGTCGTAGCCCAAAGTTTTTAGTATGGTTAGATGGGGGGCAAATTGGGCTATAACATACTCAAAGGACATCCCCGTATCTCTAGTAGAAACAGAGTTACGAGGCTGCAAAGTTGGGTCTAAAATGCAATTCCTATGGAGGGGTTGTTTGTTTACGTTTTGCTTAATTACTTGGCCCCTGTTTGTCGCAGCCCAAAGTCTTTAGTATAGTTAGATGGGGGACAAATTTAACTATAACATACTCAAAGGACATCCCCGTATCTCTACTAGACCCACAGTTACGAGCCTGCAAAATTGGGTCTAATGCATTTCCTATGGAGGGGTTTGTTTGTTCACGTTTTGCTTAAATATTTGGCCTGTATTTTCGATCAAACATCAGAACATATCTGTAGTGCAGTGGTTATCATGTCCGCCTCACTCCCGGAAGTCTACAGGTTCGAAACCGCGAAGTTTTTTTTTTTTTTTTTTGCTTGGGATATGTAAAGACCTTTATAATTATCCGAACATTTGTGTCAAGGTCACATTATTTACATCCCCGTAACTCTACTAGACCCAGAGTTACGAGGCCGCAAAGTTGGGTCTAATGCAATTCCTATGGAGGGTTTGTTTGTTTACGTTTTGCTTAATTACTTGGCCCCTGTTTGTCGTAGCCCTAAGTTTATAGTATGGTTGGATGGGGGACAAATTGATCTATAACATACTCAAAGGACATCCCCGTATCACTACTAGAACCAGAGTTACGAGCCTCCAAAATTGGGTCAAACGCTTTTCCTATGGAGGGGTTGTTCGTTTACGTTTTGCTTAATTACTTGGCCCATGTTTGTCGTAGCCCTACGTTTTTAGTATGGTCAGATGGGGGACAAATTGCACTATAACATTCTCAAAGGACATCCCCTTATCTCTACTAGAACCAGAGTTACGAGCCTCCAAAGTTGGGTCTAATGCTATTCCTATGGATGGGGTTTGTTTCTTTACTTTTTCCTTAATTACTCGGCCCTGTATTCTCGGTCACCCATAATAACATATCTGTAGTGTAGTGGTTAACACATCCGCCTCACTCACGGAAGGCCACAGGTTCGAAACCGCGAAGTTTTTTTTTTCGCTTGGGATATGTAAAGACCTTTATAATTATCCGAACATTTGTGTCAAGGTCACATTATTTACATCCCCGTATCTCTGGTAGAACCAGAGTTCCGAGCCTCCAAAATTTAGTTTAATGCATTTCCTATGGAGGGGTTTGTTTCTTTACGTTTTGCTTAAGTACTCGGCCCCAGTTTGTCGTAGCCCAAAGTTTTTAGTATGGTTAGATGGGGGACAAATTGGGCTATAACATACTCAAAGGACATCCGCGTATCTCTACTAGAAAAAGAGTTACGAGCCTGCAAAGTTTATTTTCAAAAATCAAAAGTAACCTCCTAACAATAAGTGAGACAAAAAATAAGTTGACGACGATATTGAGGTAGCCTCAAGTTTAAAGTATCCTTGTATGGGGAGCAAAGAGTACTATAACATATCCAAAGGAGATCCCCGTATCTCTAATAGAACGAGAGTTATGAGCCTACAAAGTTCAGTGCTAAAATCATAAGTAACATAGCAAATAAAGGTGAGAAGATACCATACGTTGACGAACATTTTGCTTAATATCTCGGCCCCTGTTTGTCGTAGCCCTATGTTCTTGGTATGGTTGGATGGGGGACAAATTGGACTATAACATACTCAGAGGACATCCCCCTATGTCTATTAGAACCAGAGTTACGAGACTCTAAAGTTGGGTGTGACGCTATTTTTATGGCATGTTTTTGAATATTTCGCTTAATTTCTCGGCCCCTATATGACGCAACCCCAAACCTTTGGTATAGTAGGATGGGGGACAAATTGGGCTATAACATACTCAAACGACATCCCCGTATCTCTAGTAGAAACAGAGTTACGAGCCTGCAAAGTTGGGTCTAAAATGCAATTCCTATGGAGGGGTTGTTTGTTTACGTTTTGCTTAATTACTTGGCCCCTGTTTGTCGCAGCCCAAAGTCTTTAGTATAGTTAGATGGGGGACAAATTTAACTATAACATACTCAAAGGACATCCCCGTATCTCCAGTAAAAAAAGAGTTACGAGGCTGCAAAGTTTATTTTCAAAAATCAAAAGTAACCTCCTAACAATAAGTGAGACAAAAAATAAGTTGACGACGATATTGAGGTAGCCTCAAGTTTAAAGTATCTTTGTATGGGGGACAAAGAGGACTATAACATATCCAAAGGAGATCCCCGTATCTCTAATAGAACGAGAGTTATGAGCCTACAAAGTTCAGTGCTAAAATCATAAGTAACATAGCAAATATAAGTGAGACGATACCATACGTTGACGAACATTTTGCTTAATATCCCGGCCCCTGTTTGTCGTAGCCCTATGTTCTTGGTATGGTTGGATGGGGGACAAATTGGACTATAACATATTCAGGGGACATCCCCCTATGTCTATAACAACCAGAGTTACGAGACTCTAAAGTTGGGTGTGACATTATTTTTATGGCATATTTTTGAATATTTCGCTTAATTTCTCGGCCCCTATATGACGCAACCCCAAACCTTTGGTATAGTAGGATGGGGGACAAATTGGGCTATAACATACTCAAAGGACATCCTCTTATCTCTACTAGAAACAGAGTTACGAGCCTGCAAAGTATAGTCTAAAGCATTTCCTATGGAGGAGTTTGTTTCTTTACGGTTTGCTTAAGTACCTGGCCCCTGTTTGTCGTAGCCCAAAGTTTTTAGTATGGTTAGATGGGGGACAAATTGGACTATGACATACTCAAAGGACATCCCCGTATCTCTACTAGAACCAGAGTTACGAGCCTGCAAAGTTGGGTCTAATGCATTTCCTATGGAGGGGTTTGTTTGTTCACGTTTTGCTTAAATATTTGGCCTGTATTTTCGACCAAAAATAAGAACATATCTGTAGTTTAGTGGTTATTACATCCGCCTCACTCCCGGAAGTCTACAGGTTCGAAACCGCGAAGTTTTTTTTTTTTTTTTCGCTTGGGATATGTAAAGACCTTTATAATTATCCGAACATTTGTGTCAAGGTCACATTATTTACATCCCCGTATCTCTGGTAGAACCAGAGTTCCGAGCCTCCAAAATTTAGTTTAATGCATTTCCTATGGAGGGGTTTGTTTCTTTACGTTCTGCTTAATTACTTGGCCCCTGTTTGTCGTAGCCCTATGTTCTTAGTACGGTTGGATGGGGGACAAATTGGACTATAACATACTCAAAGGACATCCTCTTATCTCTACTAGAACCAGAGTTACGAGCCTCCAAAGTTGGGTCTAATGCTATTCCTATGGAAGGAGTTGTTTCTTTACTTTTTCCTTAATTACTCGGCACTGTATTCTCGGTCACCCATAATAACATATCTGTAGTGTAGTGGTTGACACATCCGCCTCACTCACGGAAGGCCACAGGTTCGAAACCGCGAAGTTTTTTTTTTCGCTTGGGATATGTAAAGACCTTTATAATTATCCGAACATTTGTGTCAAGGTCACATTATTTACATCCCCGTATCTCTGGTAGAACCAGAGTTCCGAGCCTCCAAAATTTAGTTTAATGCATTTCCTATGGAGGGGTTTGTTTCTTTACGGTTTGCTTAAGTACTCGGCCCCAGTTTGTCGTAGCCCAAAGTTTTTAGTATGGTTAGATGGGGGACAAATTGGGCTATAACATACTCAAAGGACATCCGCGTATCTCTACTAGAAAAAGAGTTACGAGCCTGCAAAGTTTATTTTCAAAAATCAAAAGTAACCTCCTAACAATAAGTGAGACAAAAAATAAGTTGACGACGATATTGAGGTAGCCTCAAGTTTAAAGTATCCTTGTATGGGGAGCAAAGAGTACTATAACATATCCAAAGGAGATCCCCGTAGTTCTAATAGAACGAGAGTTATGAGCCTACAAAGTTCAGTGCTAAAATCATAAGTAACATAGCAAATATAAGTGAGACGATACCATACGTTGACGAACATTTTGCTTAATATCTCGGCCCCTGTTTGTCGTAGCCCTATGTTCTTGGTATGGTTGGATGGGGGACAAATTGGACTATAACATACTCAGAGGACATCCCCCTATGTCTATAACAACCAGAGTTACGAGACTCTAAAGTTGGGTGTGACGCTATTTTTAAGACATATTTTTGAATATTTCGCTTAATTTCTCGGCCCCTATATGACGCAACCCCAAACCTTTGGTATAGTAGGATGGGGGACAAATTGGGCTATAACATACTCAAACGACATCCCCGTATCTCTAGTAGAAACAGAGTTACGAGCCTGCAAAGTATAGTCTAAAGCATTTCCTATGGAGGAGTTTGTTTCTTTACGGTTTGCTTAAGTACCTGGCCCCTGTTTGTCGCAGCCCAAAGTCTTTAGTATAGTTAGATGAGGGACAAATTTAACTATAACATACTCAAAGGACATCCCCGTATCTCTACTAGAACCAGAGTTACGAGCCTGCAAAGTTGGGTCTAATGCATTTCCTATGGAGGGGTTTGTTTGTTCACGTTTTGCTTAAATATTTGGCCTGTATTTTCGATCAAACATCAGAACATATCTGTAGTGCAGTGGTTATCATATCCGCCTCACTCCCGGAAGTCTACAGGTTCGAAACCGCGAAGTTTTTTTTTTTTTTTGCTTGGGATATGTAAAGACCTTTATAATTATCCGAACATTTGTGTCAAGGTCACATTATTTACATCCCCGCATAGCTTAGCATAGCATAGCATAGCTTAGCATAGCATAGCATAGCATAGCATAGCATAGCATAGCATAGCATAGCATAGCATAGCATAGCATAGCATAGCATAGCTTAGCATAGCATAGCATAGCTTAGCATAGCATAGCATAGCATAGCATAGCTTAGCATAGCATAGCATAGCATAGCATAGCATAGCTTAGCATAGCATAGCATAGCATAGCATAGCTTAGCATAGCTTAGCATAGCATAGCATAGCTTAGCATAGCGTAGCTTAGCATAGCTTAGCATAGCATAGCATAGCATAGCATAGCATAGCATAGCATTAGCATAGCATAGCATAGCATAGCATAGCATTAGCATAGCATAGCATAGCATAGCATAGCATAGCATTAGCATTAGCATAGCATTAGCATAGCATAGCATAGCATTAGCATAGCATAGCATAGCATTAGCATAGCATAGCATAGCATTAGCATAGCATAGCATAGCATAGCATAGCATTAGCATAGCATAGCATAGCATAGCATTAGCATAGCATAGCATTAGCATAGCATAGCATAGCATTAGCATAGCATTAGCATAGCATAGCATAGCATAGCATAGCATTAGCATTAGCATAGCATAGCATTAGCATAGCATAGCATAGCATAGCATAGCATTAGCATAGCATAGCATAGCATAGCATTAGCATAGCATAGCATTAGCATAGCATAGCATAGCATTAGCATAGCTTTAGCATAGCATTAGCATAGCATAGCATAGCATAGCATAGCATAGCATAGCATTAGCATAGCATAGCATTAGCATAGCATAGCATAGCATAGCATAGCATAGCATAGCACAGCACAGCACAGCATAGCACAGCATAGCACAGAATAGCATAGCATAGCATAGCATAGCATAGCATAGCACAGCATAGCATAGCATAGCATAGCATAGCACAGCATAGCACAGCATAGCATAGCATAGCACAGCATAGCATAGCATAGCATAGCACAGCACAGCACAGCATAGCATAGCATAGCACAGCATAGCATAGCATAGCATAGCATTAGCATAGCATAGCATTAGCATAGCATAGCATAGCATAGCATAGCATAGCATAGCATAGCATTAGCATAGCATTAGCATAGCATCGCATAGCATTAGCATAGCATTAGCATAGCATAGCATAGCATAGCATAGCATAGCATTAGCATAGCATAGCATAGCATAGCATAGCATTAGCATAGCATTAGCATAGCATTAGCATAGCATTAGCATAGCATAGCATAGCATAGCATAGCATAGCATTAGCATAGCATAGCATAGCATTAGCATAGAATAGCATAGCATTAGCATTAGCATAGCATAGCATAGCATAGCATAGCATTAGCATATAGCATAGCATATAGCATAGCATAGCATAGCATAGCATAGCATAGCATAGCACATAGCATAGCATAGCATATAGCATAGCATATAGCATAGCATAGCATAGCATAGCATAGCACATAGCATAGCATAGCATAGCATAGCATTGCATAGCATAGCATAGCATAGCATAGCATAGCATATAGCATAGCATAGCATAGCATATAGCATAGCATAGCATAGCATAGCATAGCATAGCATAGCATATAGCATAGCATAGCATAGCATATAGCATAGCATAGCATAGCATAGCATATAGCATAGCATAGCATAGCATATAGCATAGCATATAGCATAGCATATAGCAAAGCATAGCGTAGCATAGCGTAGCATAGCATAGCATAGCATAGCATAGCATATAGCATAGCATAGCATAGCATAGCATAGCATAGCATTTAGCATAGCATAGCATAGCATAGCATATAGCATAGCATAGCATAGCATAGCATAGCATATAGCATAGCATAGCATATAGCATAGCATAGCATAGCATATAGCATAGCATAGCATAGCATAGCATAGCATATAGCATAGCATAGCATAGCATAGCATAGCATATAGCATAGCATAGCATAGCATAGCATAGCATAGCATAGCATATAGCATAGCATATAGCATAGCATAGCATAGCATATAGCATAGCATAGCATAGCATATAGCATAGCATAGCATAGCATAGCATAGCATATAGCATAGCATAGCATAGCATAGCATAGCATAGCATAGCATAGCATATAGCATAGCATAGCATAGCATAGCATAGCATAGCATAGCATATAGCATATAGCATAGCATAGCATAGCATAGCATAGCATATAGCATAGCATATAGCATAGCATAGCATATAGCATAGCATAGCATATAGCATAGCATAGCATAGCATAGCATAGCATATAGCATAGCATAGCATAGCATAGCATAGCATAGCATAGCATATAGCATAGCATAGCATAGCATAGCACAGCACAGCATAGCATAGCACAGCATAGCATAGCATAGCATAGCATAGCACAGCATAGCATAGCATAGCACAGCACAGCATAGCATAGCACAGCACAGCACAGCATAGCATAGCATAGCATAGCATAGCATAGCACAGCACAGCATAGCATAGCATAGCATAGCATAGCACAGCATAGCATAGCATAGCACAGCATAGCATAGCATAGCATAGCATAGCATAGCATAGCATAGCATAGCACAGCATAGCATAGCATAGCACAGCATAGCATAGCATAGCATAGCACAGCATAGCACAGCATAGCATAGCACAGCATAGCATAGCATAGCATAGCACAGCATAGCATAGCATAGCATAGCATAGCACAGCATAGCATAGCATAGCACAGCATAGCATAGCATAGCATAGCATAGCACAGCATAGCATAGCACAGCATAGCATAGCATAGCATAGCACAGCATAGCATAGCATAGCATAGCATAGCATAGCATAGCATAGCACAGCATAGCACAGCATAGCATAGCACAGCATAGCATAGCACAGCATAGCACAGCATAGCATAGCATAGCATAGCATAGCACAGCATAGCATAGCATAGCATAGCATAGCACAGCATAGCACAGCATAGCATAGCATAGCATAGCACAGCACAGCACAGCATAGCATAGCATAGCATAGCATAGCATAGCACAGCATAGCACAGCACAGCATAGCATAGCACAGCATAGCACAGCATAGCATAGCATAGCATAGCATAGCACAGCATAGCATAGCATAGCATAGCACAGCATAGCATAGCATAGCATTGCATAGCATAGCATAGCATAGCATAGCATAGCATATAGCATAGCATAGCATAGCATAGCATAGCATAGCATAGCATATAGCATAGCATAGCATAGCATATAGCATAGCATAGCATAGCATAGCATATAGCATAGCATAGCATAGCATAGCATATAGCATAGCATAGCATAGCATATAGCATAGCATATAGCATAGCATATAGCAAAGCATAGCGTAGCATAGCATAGCATAGCATAGCATAGCATATAGCATAGCATAGCATAGCATAGCATAGCATAGCATAGCATATAGCATAGCATAGCATAGCATAGCATAGCATATAGCATAGCATAGCATAGCATAGCATAGCATATAGCATAGCATAGCATATAGCATAGCATAGCATAGCATATAGCATAGCATAGCATAGCATAGCATAGCATAGCATAGCATAGCATATAGCATAGCATAGCATAGCATAGCATAGCATATAGCATAGCATAGCATAGCATAGCATAGCATAGCATAGCATATAGCATAGCATATAGCATAGCATAGCATAGCATATAGCACAGCATAGCATAGCATATAGCATAGCATAGCATAGCATAGCATAGCATAGCATAGCATATAGCATAGCATAGCATAGCATAGCATAGCATAGCATATAGCATAGCATAGCATAGCATAGCATAGCATATAGCATATAGCATAGCATAGCATAGCATAGCATAGCATATAGCATAGCATATAGCATAGCATAGCATATAGCATAGCATAGCATATAGCATAGCATAGCATAGCATAGCATAGCATAGCATAGCATATAGCATAGCATAGCATAGCATAGCATAGCATAGCATAGCATATAGCATAGCATAGCATAGCATAGCATAGCATAGCATAGCATAGCATAGCATAGCATAGCATTAGCATAGCATAGCATAGCATAGCATTAGCATAGCATAGCATTAGCATAGCATAGCATAGCATAGCATAGCATAGCATAGCATAGCATAGCATAGCATAGCATTAGCATAGCATTAGCATAGCATAGCATAGCATAGCATTAGCATAGCATTAGCATAGCATTAGCATAGCATAGCATAGCATAGCATAGCATTAGCATAGCATAGCATAGCATAGCATTAGCATAGCATAGCATAGCATTAGCATAGCATTAGCATAGCATAGCATAGCATAGCATTAGCATAGCATTAGCATAGCATTAGCATAGCATAGCATAGCATTAGCATAGCATAGCATAGCATAGCATAGCATTAGCATAGCATAGCATAGCATAGCATAGCATAGCATTAGCATTAGCATAGCATTAGCATAGCATAGCATAGCATTAGCATAGCATAGCATAGCATTAGCATAGCATAGCATAGCATTAGCATAGCATAGCATAGCATAGCATAGCATTAGCATAGCATTAGCATAGCATAGCATAGCATAGCATTAGCATAGCATAGCATTAGCATAGCATAGCATAGCATTAGCATAGCATTAGCATAGCATAGCATAGCATAGCATAGCATTAGCATTAGCATAGCATAGCATTAGCATAGCATAGCATAGCATAGCATAGCATAGCATAGCATTAGCATAGCATAGCATAGCATAGCATTAGCATAGCATAGCATTAGCATAGCATAGCATAGCATTAGCATAGCTTTAGCATAGCATTAGCATAGCATAGCATAGCATAGCATAGCATAGCATAGCATTAGCATAGCATAGCATTAGCATAGCATAGCATAGCATAGCATAGCACAGCACAGCACAGCATAGCACAGCATAGCACAGAATAGCATAGCATAGCATAGCATAGCATAGCATAGCATAGCACAGCTTAGCATAGCATAGCATAGCACAGCATAGCACAGCATAGCATAGCATAGCATAGCATAGCACAGCATAGCATAGCATAGCATAGCACAGCACAGCACAGCATAGCATAGCATAGCACAGCATAGCATAGCATAGCATAGCATTAGCATAGCATAGCATTAGCATAGCATAGCATAGCATAGCATAGCATAGCATAGCATAGCATTAGCATAGCATTAGCATAGCATAGCATAGCATTAGCATAGCATTAGCATAGCATAGCATAGCATAGCATTAGCATAGCATAGCATAGCATAGCATAGCATTAGCATAGCATTAGCATAGCATTAGCATAGCATTAGCATAGCATAGCATAGCATAGCATAGCATAGCATTAGCATAGCATAGCATAGCATTAGCATAGAATAGCATAGCATTAGCATTAGCATAGCATAGCATAGCATAGCATAGCATTAGCATATAGCATAGCATATAGCATAGCATAGCATAGCATAGCATAGCATAGCATAGCACATAGCATAGCATAGCATATAGCATAGCATATAGCATAGCATAGCATAGCATAGCATAGCATATAGCATAGCATAGCATAGCATAGCATAGCATATAGCATAGCATAGCATATAGCATAGCATAGCATAGCATATAGCATAGCATAGCATAGCATAGCATAGCATAGCATAGCACAGCACAGCACAGCATAGCATAGCATAGCACAGCATAGCATAGCATAGCATAGCATTAGCATAGCATAGCATTAGCATAGCATAGCATAGCATAGCATAGCATAGCATAGCATAGCATAGCATTAGCATAGCATTAGCATAGCATAGCATAGCATTAGCATAGCATTAGCATAGCATAGCATAGCATAGCATAGCATAGCATTAGCATAGCATAGCATAGCATAGCATAGCATTAGCATAGCATTAGCATAGCATTAGCATAGCATTAGCATAGCATAGCATAGCATAGCATAGCATAGCATTAGCATAGCATAGCATAGCATTAGCATAGAATAGCATAGCATTAGCATTAGCATAGCATAGCATAGCATAGCATAGCATTAGCATATAGCATAGCATATAGCATAGCATAGCATAGCATAGCATAGCATAGCATAGCATAGCACATAGCATAGCATAGCATATAGCATAGCATATAGCATAGCATAGCATATAGCATAGCATAGCATAGCATAGCATAGCACATAGCATAGCATAGCATAGCATAGCATTGCATAGCATAGCATAGCATAGCATAGCATAGCATATAGCATAGCATAGCATAGCATATAGCATAGCATAGCATAGCATAGCATAGCATAGCATAGCATATAGCATAGCATAGCATAGCATATAGCATAGCATAGCATAGCATTAGCATAGCATTAGCATAGCATTAGCATAGCATTAGCATAGCATAGCATAGCATAGCATAGCATAGCATATAGCATAGCATAGCATAGCATAGCATAGCATAGCATATAGCATAGCATAGCATAGCATAGCATAGCATATAGCATATAGCATAGCATAGCATAGCATAGCATAGCATATAGCATAGCATATAGCATAGCATAGCATATAGCATAGCATAGCATAGCATAGCATAGCATAGCATAGCACATAGCATAGCATAGCATATAGCATAGCATATAGCATAGCATAGCATAGCATAGCATAGCATATAGCATAGCATAGCATAGCATAGCATAGCATATAGCATAGCATAGCATATAGCATAGCATAGCATAGCATATAGCATAGCATAGCATAGCATAGCATAGCATAGCATAGCACAGCACAGCACAGCATAGCATAGCATAGCACAGCATAGCATAGTATAGCATAGCATTAGCATAGCATAGCATTAGCATAGCATAGCATAGCATAGCATAGCATAGCATAGCATAGCATAGCATTAGCATAGCATTAGCATAGCATAGCATAGCATTAGCATAGCATTAGCATAGCATAGCATAGCATAGCATAGCATAGCATTAGCATAGCATAGCATAGCATAGCATAGCATTAGCATAGCATTAGCATAGCATTAGCATAGCATTAGCATAGCATAGCATAGCATAGCATAGCATAGCATTAGCATAGCATAGCATAGCATTAGCATAGAATAGCATAGCATTAGCATTAGCATAGCATAGCATAGCATAGCATAGCATTAGCATATAGCATAGCATATAGCATAGCATAGCATAGCATAGCATAGCATAGCATAGCATAGCACATAGCATAGCATAGCATATAGCATAGCATATAGCATAGCATATAGCATAGCATAGCATATAGCATAGCATAGCATAGCATAGCATAGCACATAGCATAGCATAGCATAGCATAGCATTGCATAGCATAGCATAGCATAGCATAGCATAGCATATAGCATAGCATAGCATAGCATATAGCATAGCATAGCATAGCATAGCATAGCATAGCATAGCATATAGCATAGCATAGCATAGCATATAGCATAGCATAGCATAGCATAGCATATAGCATAGCATAGCATAGCATAGCATAGCATATAGCATAGCATAGCATAGCATAGCATAGCATATAGCATAGCATAGCATAGCATAGCATATAGCATAGCATAGCATAGCATAGCATAGCATATAGCATATAGCATAGCATAGCATAGCATAGCATAGCATATAGCATAGCATATAGCATAGCATAGCATATAGCATAGCATAGCATATAGCATAGCATAGCATAGCATAGCATAGCATATAGCATAGCATAGCATAGCATAGCATAGCATAGCATAGCATATAGCATAGCATAGCATAGCATAGCATAGCATAGCATAGCATAGCATAGCATAGCATAGCATAGCATAGCATTAGCATAGCATTAGCATAGCATAGCATAGCATAGCATTAGCATAGCATTAGCATAGCATTAGCATAGCATAGCATAGCATAGCATAGCATTAGCATAGCATAGCATAGCATAGCATTAGCATAGCATAGCATAGCATTAGCATAGCATTAGCATAGCATAGCATAGCATAGCATAGCATTAGCATAGCATTAGCATAGCATAGCATAGCATTAGCATAGCATAGCATAGCATAGCATAGCATTAGCATAGCATAGCATAGCATAGCATAGCATAGCATTAGCATTAGCATAGCATTAGCATAGCATAGCATAGCATTAGCATAGCATAGCATAGCATTAGCATAGCATAGCATAGCATTAGCATAGCATAGCATAGCATAGCATAGCATTAGCATAGCATTAGCATAGCATAGCATAGCATAGCATTAGCATAGCATAGCATTAGCATAGCATAGCATAGCATTAGCATAGCATTAGCATAGCATAGCATAGCATAGCATAGCATTAGCATTAGCATAGCATAGCATTAGCATAGCATAGCATAGCATAGCATAGCATAGCATAGCATTAGCATAGCATAGCATAGCATAGCATTAGCATAGCATAGCATTAGCATAGCATAGCATAGCATTAGCATAGCTTTAGCTTAGCATTAGCATAGCATAGCATAGCATAGCATAGCATAGCATAGCATAGCATTAGCATAGCATAGCATTAGCATAGCATAGCATAGCATAGCATAGCATAGCATAGCACAGCACAGCACAGCATAGCACAGCATAGCACAGAATAGCATAGCATAGCATAGCATAGCATAGCATAGCATAGCACAGCATAGCATAGCATAGCATAGCACAGCATAGCACAGCATAGCATAGCATAGCATAGCATAGCACAGCATAGCATAGCATAGCATAGCACAGCACAGCACAGCATAGCATAGCATAGCACAGCATAGCATAGCATAGCATAGCATTAGCATAGCATAGCATTAGCATAGCATAGCATAGCATAGCATAGCATAGCATAGCATAGCATTAGCATAGCATTAGCATAGCATAGCATAGCATTAGCATAGCATTAGCATAGCATAGCATAGCATAGCATAGCATAGCATTAGCATAGCATAGCATAGCATAGCATAGCATTAGCATAGCATTAGCATAGCATTAGCATAGCATTAGCATAGCATAGCATAGCATAGCATAGCATTAGCATAGCATAGCATAGCATAGCATTAGCATAGAATAGCATAGCATTAGCATTAGCATAGCATAGCATAGCATAGCATAGCATTAGCATATAGCATAGCATAGCATAGCATAGCATAGCATAGCATAGCATAGCACATAGCATAGCATAGCATATAGCATAGCATATAGCATAGCATAGCATAGCATAGCATAGCACATAGCATAGCATAGCATAGCATAGCATTGCATAGCATAGCATAGCATAGCATAGCATAGCATATAGCATAGCATAGCATAGCATATAGCATAGCATAGCATAGCATAGCATAGCATATAGCATAGCATAGCATATAGCATAGCATAGCATAGCATAGCATATAGCATAGCATAGCATAGCATAGCATAGCATATAGCATAGCATAGCATAGCATATAGCATAGCATATAGCATAGCATATAGCAAAGCATAGCGTAGCATAGCATAGCATAGCATAGCATAGCATATAGCATAGCATAGCATAGCATAGCATAGCATAGCATATAGCATAGCATAGCATAGCATAGCATATAGCATAGCATAGCATAGCATAGCATAGCATATAGCATAGCATAGCATATAGCATAGCATAGCATAGCATATAGCATAGCATAGCATAGCATATAGCATAGCATAGCATAGCATAGCATAGCATATAGCATAGCATAGCATAGCATAGCATAGCATATAGCATAGCATAGCATATAGCATAGCATAGCATAGCATATAGCATAGCATAGCATAGCATAGCATAGCACAGCACAGCACAGCATAGCATAGCATAGCACAGCATAGCATAGCATTAGCATAGCATAGCATTAGCATAGCATAGCATAGCATAGCATAGCATAGCATAGCATAGCATTAGCATAGCATTAGCATAGCATAGCATAGCATTAGCATAGCATTAGCATAGCATAGCATAGCATAGCATAGCATAGCATTAGCATAGCATAGCATAGCATAGCATAGCATTAGCATAGCATTAGCATAGCATTAGCATAGCATAGCATAGCATAGCATAGCATAGCATTAGCATAGCATAGCATAGCATTAGCATAGCATTAGCATAGAATAGCATAGCATTAGCATTAGCATAGCATAGCATAGCATAGCATAGCATTAGCATATAGCATAGCATATAGCATAGCATAGCATAGCATAGCATAGCATAGCATAGCACATAGCATAGCATAGCATATAGCATAGCATATAGCATAGCATAGCATAGCATAGCATAGCACATAGCATAGCATAGCATAGCATAGCATTGCATAGCATAGCATAGCATAGCATAGCATAGCATATAGCATAGCATAGCATAGCATATAGCATAGCATAGCATAGCATATAGCATAGCATAGCATAGCATAGCATAGCATAGCATAGCATATAGCATAGCATAGCATAGCATATAGCATAGCATAGCATAGCATAGCATATAGCATAGCATAGCATAGCATAGCATAGCATATAGCATAGCATAGCATAGCATATAGCATAGCATATAGCATAGCATATAGCAAAGCATAGCGTAGCATAGCATAGCATAGCATAGCATAGCATATAGCATAGCATAGCATAGCATAGCATAGCATAGCATATAGCATAGCATAGCATAGCATAGCATAGCATAGCATAGCATAGCATAGCATATAGCATAGCATAGCATAGCATAGCATAGCATATAGCATAGCATAGCATAGCATAGCATAGCATAGCATAGCATATAGCATAGCATAGCATAGCATAGCATAGCATAGCATAGCATATAGCATAGCATATAGCATAGCATATAGCATAGCATAGCATAGCATATAGCATAGCATAGCATAGCATATAGCATAGCATAGCATAGCATAGCATAGCATAGCATAGCATATAGCATAGCATAGCATATAGCATAGCATAGCATAGCATAGCATAGCATATAGCATATAGCATAGCATAGCATAGCATAGCATAGCATATAGCATAGCATATAGCATAGCATAGCATATAGCATAGCATAGCATATAGCATAGCATAGCATAGCATAGCATAGCATATAGCATAGCATAGCATATAGCATAGCATAGCATAGCATAGCATAGCATAGCATAGCATATAGCATAGCATAGCATAGCATAGCACAGCACAGCATAGCATAGCACAGCATAGCATAGCATAGCATAGCATAGCACAGCATAGCATAGCATAGCACAGCACAGCATAGCATAGCACAGCACAGCATAGCATAGCATAGCATAGCATAGCACAGCACAGCATAGCATAGCATAGCATAGCATAGCACAGCATAGCATAGCATAGCACAGCATAGCATAGCATAGCATAGCATAGCATAGCATAGCACAGCATAGCATAGCATAGCATAGCACAGCATAGCATAGCATAGCATAGCACAGCATAGCACAGCATAGCATAGCACAGCATAGCATAGCATAGCATAGCACAGCATAGCATAGCATAGCATAGCATAGCACAGCATAGCATAGCATAGCACAGCATAGCATAGCATAGCATAGCATAGCACAGCATAGCATAGCACAGCATAGCATAGCATAGCATAGCACAGCATAGCATAGCATAGCATAGCATAGCATAGCATAGCATAGCACAGCATAGCACAGCATAGCATAGCACAGCATAGCATAGCACAGCATAGCATAGCACAGCATAGCACAGCATAGCATAGCATAGCATAGCATAGCACAGCATAGCATAGCATAGCATAGCACAGCATAGCACAGCATAGCATAGCATAGCATAGCACAGCACAGTACAGCATAGCATAGCATAGCATAGCATAGCATAGCACAGCATAGCACAGCACAGCATAGCATAGCACAGCATAGCACAGCATAGCATAGCATAGCATAGCATAGCATAGCATAGCATTGCATAGCATAGCATAGCATAGCATAGCATAGCATATAGCATAGCATAGCATATAGCATAGCATAGCATAGCATAGCATAGCATAGCATAGCATATAGCATAGCATAGCATAGCATATAGCATAGCATAGCATAGCATAGCATATAGCATAGCATAGCATAGCATAGCATATAGCATAGCATAGCATAGCATATAGCATAGCATATAGCATAGCATATAGCAAAGCATAGCGTAGCATAGCATAGCATAGCATAGCATAGCATATAGCATAGCATAGCATAGCATAGCATAGCATAGCATATAGCATAGCATAGCATAGCATAGCATATAGCATAGCATAGCATAGCATAGCATAGCATATAGCATAGCATAGCATAGCATAGCATATAGCATAGCATAGCATAGCATAGCATAGCATAGCATAGCATATAGCATAGCATAGCATAGCATAGCATAGCATATAGCATAGCATAGCATAGCATAGCATAGCATAGCATAGCATATAGCATAGCATATAGCATAGCATAGCATAGCATATAGCATAGCATAGCATAGCATATAGCATAGCATAGCATAGCATAGCATAGCATAGCATATAGCATAGCATAGCATAGCATAGCATAGCATAGCATATAGCATAGCATAGCATAGCATAGCATAGCATATAGCATATAGCATAGCATAGCATAGCATAGCATTGCATAGCATAGCATAGCATAGCATAGCATAGCATATAGCATAGCATAGCATAGCATATAGCATAGCATAGCATAGCATAGCATAGCATATAGCATAGCATAGCATAGCATATAGCATAGCATAGCATAGCATAGCATATAGCATAGCATAGCATAGCATAGCATAGCATAGCATATAGCATAGCATAGCATAGCATATAGCATAGCATAGCATAGCATATAGCATAGCATATAGCATAGCATATAGCAAAGCATAGCGTAGCATAGCATAGCATAGCATAGCATAGCATAGCATATAGCATAGCATAGCATAGCATAGCATAGCATAGCATAGCATAGCATATAGCATAGCATAGCATAGCATAGCATATAGCATAGCATAGCATAGCATAGCATATAGCATAGCATAGCATATAGCATAGCATAGCATAGCATATAGCATAGCATAGCATAGCATAGCATAGCATATAGCATAGCATAGCATAGCATAGCATATAGCATAGCATAGCATAGCATAGCATAGCATATAGCATAGCATAGCATATAGCATAGCATAGCATAGCATATAGCATAGCATAGCATAGCATAGCATAGCATAGCATAGCACAGCACAGCACAGCATAGCATAGCATAGCACAGCATAGCATAGCATAGCATAGCATTAGCATAGCATAGCATTAGCATAGCATAGCATAGCATAGCATAGCATAGCATAGCATAGCATAGCATTAGCATAGCATTAGCATAGCATAGCATAGCATAGCATAGCATAGCATTAGCATAGCATAGCATAGCATAGCATAGCATTAGCATAGCATTAGCATAGCATTAGCATAGCATTAGCATAGCATAGCATAGCATAGCATAGCATAGCATTAGCATAGCATAGCATAGCATTAGCATAGAATAGCATAGCATTAGCATTAGCATAGCATAGCATAGCATAGCATAGCATTAGCATATAGCATAGCATATAGCATAGCATAGCATAGCATAGCATAGCATAGCATAGCATAGCACATAGCATAGCATAGCATATAGCATAGCATATAGCATAGCATAGCATATAGCATAGCATATAGCATAGCATAGCATAGCATAGCATAGCACATAGCATAGCATAGCATAGCATAGCATTGCATAGCATAGCATAGCATAGCATAGCATAGCATATAGCATAGCATAGCATAGCATATAGCATAGCATAGCATATAGCATAGCATAGCATAGCATAGCATATAGCATAGCATAGCATAGCATAGCATAGCATATAGCATAGCATAGCATAGCATATAGCATAGCATATAGCATAGCATATAGCAAAGCATAGCGTAGCATAGCATAGCATAGCATAGCATAGCATAGCATATAGCATAGCATAGCATAGCATAGCATAGCATAGCATATAGCATAGCATAGCATAGCATAGCATATAGCATAGCATAGCATAGCATATAGCATAGCATAGCATAGCATATAGCATAGCATAGCATAGCATAGCATAGCATATAGCATAGCATAGCATAGCATAGCATAGCATATAGCATAGCATAGCATAGCATAGCATAGCATAGCATAGCATAGCATATAGCATAGCATATAGCATAGCATAGCATAGCATATAGCATAGCATAGCATAGCATAGCATAGCATATAGCATAGCATATAGCATAGCATAGCATATAGCATAGCATAGCATATAGCATAGCATAGCATAGCATAGCATAGCATATAGCATAGCATAGCATAGCATAGCATAGCATAGCATAGCATATAGCATAGCATAGCATAGCATAGCACAGCATAGCATAGCACAGCATAGCATAGCATAGCATAGCATAGCACAGCATAGCATAGCATAGCACAGCACAGCATAGCATAGCACAGCACAGCACAGCATAGCATAGCATAGCATAGCATAGCATAGCATAGCATAGCATAGCATTAGCATAGCATTAGCATAGCATAGCATAGCATTAGCATAGCATTAGCATAGCATAGCATAGCATAGCATAGCATAGCATAGCATTAGCATAGCATAGCATAGCATAGCATAGCATTAGCATAGCATTAGCATAGCATTAGCATAGCATTAGCATAGCATAGCATAGCATAGCATAGCATAGCATTAGCATAGCATAGCATAGCATTAGCATAGAATAGCATAGCATTAGCATTAGCATAGCATAGCATAGCATAGCATAGCATTAGCATATAGCATAGCATAGCATAGCATAGCATAGCATAGCATAGCATAGCATAGCATAGCACATAGCATAGCATAGCATATAGCATAGCATATAGCATAGCATAGCATAGCATAGCATAGCACATAGCATAGCATAGCATAGCATAGCATTGCATAGCATAGCATAGCATAGCATAGCATAGCATATAGCATAGCATAGCATAGCATATAGCATAGCATAGCATAGCATAGCATAGCATAGCATAGCATATAGCATAGCATAGCATAGCATATAGCATAGCATAGCATAGCATAGCATATAGCATAGCATAGCATAGCATAGCATAGCATATAGCATAGCATAGCATAGCATATAGCATAGCATATAGCATAGCATATAGCAAAGCATAGCGTAGCATAGCATAGCATAGCATAGCATAGCATATAGCATAGCATAGCATAGCATAGCATAGCATAGCATATAGCATAGCATAGCATAGCATAGCATAGCATATAGCATAGCATAGCATAGCATAGCATAGCATATAGCATAGCATAGCATATAGCATAGCATAGCATAGCATATAGCATAGCATAGCATAGCATAGCATAGCATATAGCATAGCATAGCATAGCATAGCATAGCATATAGCATAGCATAGCATAGCATAGCATAGCATAGCATAGCATATAGCATAGCATATAGCATAGCATAGCATAGCATAGCATAGCATATAGCATAGCATAGCATAGCATATAGCATAGCATAGCATAGCATAGCATAGCATAGCATAGCATATAGCATAGCATAGCATAGCATAGCATAGCATAGCATAGCATAGCATATAGCATAGCATAGCATAGCATAGCATAGCATAGCATATAGCATATAGCATAGCATAGCATAGCATAGCATAGCATATAGCATAGCATATAGCATAGCATAGCATATAGCATAGCATAGCATATAGCATAGCATAGCATAGCATAGCATAGCATATAGCATAGCATAGCATAGCATAGCATATAGCATAGCATAGCATAGCATAGCATAGCATAGCATAGCATATAGCATAGCATAGCATAGCATAGCACAGCACAGCATAGCATAGCACAGCATAGCATAGCATAGCATAGCACAGCATAGCATAGCATAGCACAGCACAGCACAGCATAGCATAGCATAGCATAGCATAGCATAGCATAGCACAGCACAGCATAGCATAGCATAGCATAGCATAGCACAGCATAGCATAGCATAGCACAGCATAGCATAGCATAGCATAGCATAGCATAGCACAGCATAGCATAGCATAGCATAGCACAGCATAGCATAGCATAGCATAGCACAGCATAGCACAGCATAGCATAGCACAGCATAGCATAGCATAGCATAGCACAGCATAGCATAGCATAGCATAGCATAGCACAGCATAGCATAGCATAGCACAGCATAGCATAGCATAGCATAGCATAGCACAGCATAGCATAGCACAGCATAGCATAGCATAGCATAGCACAGCATAGCATAGCATAGCATAGCATAGCATAGCACAGCATAGCACAGCATAGCATAGCACAGCATAGCATAGCACAGCATAGCATAGCACAGCATAGCACAGCATAGCATAGCATAGCATAGCATAGCACAGCATAGCATAGCATAGCATAGCATAGCACAGCATAGCACAGCATAGCATAGCATAGCATAGCACAGCACAGCACAGCATAGCATAGCATAGCATAGCACAGCATAGCACAGCACAGCATAGCATAGCACAGCATAGCACAGCATAGCATAGCATAGCATAGCATAGCACAGCATAGCATAGCATAGCATAGCACAGCATAGCATAGCATAGCATTGCATAGCATAGCATAGCATAGCATAGCATAGCATATAGCATAGCATAGCATAGCATATAGCATAGCATAGCATAGCATAGCATAGCATAGCATAGCATATAGCATAGCATAGCATAGCATATAGCATAGCATAGCATAGCATATAGCATAGCATAGCATAGCATAGCATAGCATATAGCATAGCATAGCATAGCATAGCATATAGCATAGCATATAGCATAGCATATAGCAAAGCATAGCGTAGCATAGCATAGCATAGCATAGCATAGCATATAGCATAGCATAGCATAGCATAGCATAGCATAGCATATAGCATAGCATAGCATAGCATAGCATATAGCATAGCATAGCATAGCATAGCATAGCATAGCATAGCATATAGCATAGCATAGCATATAGCATAGCATAGCATAGCATATAGCATAGCATAGCATAGCATAGCATAGCATAGCATAGCATAGCATAGCATATAGCATAGCATAGCATAGCATAGCATAGCATATAGCATAGCATAGCATAGCATAGCATAGCATAGCATAGCATATAGCATAGCATATAGCATAGCATAGCATAGCATATAGCATAGCATAGCATAGCATATAGCATAGCATAGCATAGCATAGCATAGCATAGCATAGCATAGCATAGCATAGCATATAGCATAGCATAGCATAGCATAGCATAGCATAGCATAGCATAGCATATAGCATAGCATAGCATAGCATAGCATAGCATATAGCATATAGCATAGCATAGCATAGCATAGCATAGCATATAGCATAGCATATAGCATAGCATAGCATATAGCATAGCATAGCATATAGCATAGCATAGCATAGCATAGCATAGCATATAGCATAGCATAGCATAGCATAGCATAGCATAGCATAGCATATAGCATAGCATAGCATAGCATAGCACAGCACAGCATAGCATAGCACAGCATAGCATAGCATAGCATAGCATAGCACAGCATAGCATAGCATAGCACAGCACAGCATAGCATAGCACAGCACAGCACAGCATAGCATAGCATAGCATAGCACAGCACAGCATAGCATAGCATAGCATAGCATAGCACAGCATAGCATAGCATAGCACAGCATAGCATAGCATAGCATAGCATAGCATAGCACAGCATAGCATAGCATAGCATAGCACAGCATAGCATAGCATAGCATAGCACAGCATAGCACAGCATAGCATAGCACAGCATAGCATAGCATAGCATAGCACAGCATAGCATAGCATAGCATAGCATAGCACAGCATAGCATAGCATAGCACAGCATAGCATAGCATAGCATAGCATAGCACAGCATAGCATAGCACAGCATAGCATAGCATAGCATAGCATAGCACAGCATAGCATAGCATAGCATAGCATAGCATAGCATAGCATAGCACAGCATAGCACAGCATAGCATAGCACAGCATAGCATAGCACAGCATAGCATAGCACAGCATAGCACAGCATAGCATAGCATAGCATAGCATAGCATAGCATAGCATAGCATAGCATAGCACAGCATAGCATAGCATAGCATAGCACAGCACAGCACAGCATAGCATAGCATAGCATAGCATAGCATAGCACAGCATAGCACAGCACAGCATAGCATAGCACAGCATAGCACAGCATAGCATAGCACAGCATAGCATAGCATAGCATAGCATAGCACAGCATAGCATAGCATAGCATAGCACAGCATAGCATAGCATAGCATAGCATAGCATAGCACAGCATAGCACAGCATAGCATAGCATAGCACAGCATAGCACAGCATAGCACAGCACAGCATAGCATAGCACAGCATAGCACAGCATAGCATAGCACAGCATAGCATAGCACAGCATAGCACAGCATAGCATAGCATAGCACAGCACAGCACAGCATAGCATAGCATAGCATAGCATAGCATAGCATAGCATAGCATAGCATAGCACAGCATAGCACAGCATAGCATAGCACAGCATAGCACAGCACAGCATAGCACAGCACAGCATAGCATAGCACAGCACAGCATAGCACAGCATAGCACAGCATAGCACAGCATAGCATAGCATAGCATAGCATAGCATAGCACAGCATAGCATAGCATAGCATAGCATAGCATAGCATAGCATAGCATAGCACAGCATAGCATAGCATAGCACAGCATAGCACAGCGTAGCATAGCGTAGCACAGCATAGCACAGCATAGCATAGCATAGCACAGCACAGCATAGCATAGCATAGCGTAGCACAGCACAGCACAGCATAGCATAGCATAGCGTAGCACAGCACAGCATAGCATAGCATAGCACAGCACAGCACAGCATAGCATAGCATAGCACAGCATAGCATAGCATAGCATAGCACAGCACAGCACAGCACAGCATAGCACAGAATAGCATAGCATAGCATAGCATAGTATAGCACAGCATAGCATAGCATAGCATAGCACAGCATAGCACAGCATAGCATAGCATAGCATAGCATAGCACAGCATAGCATAGCATAGCATAGCACAGCACAGCACAGCATAGCATAGCATAGCACAGCATAGCATAGCATAGCACAGCACAGCATAGCACAGCATAGCATAGCATAGCATAGCATAGCATCAGACTAGTAAGATCAGACTAGAAGTAAAGAGCTCTAGCATTGGTAGTAGAACCTGGCACTAGTGAACAAATTTGAGGATTTCGTGCCGCTTCCATCGCGCCTACACTAGAGAAAAAATGTAAATACTAACCGTTCTCAATTCCTACTCCTAAAATCTATCCCTGCAACCATATATAAATACATTGTTTTCAGTCTAGGACTCTAGGAGGATTGATACCTTTTACATCAGGAGGCGAGCCTATACCCCAAGTAGCCAGGCCTCCCGGTGTAAATGGTACCAATGTTCCTATAGTCTGAAAACGATGTATATTCAGGCGATTCATAAACATCTTCTTGTATCTTTTGGATGCTAAATTAAGGACTGGTATACGCGTACATATAGGCATATATATCGTTTCGTAATACGTTCTCGCAGAAATATATTACCTTACACGAAGTTCACTTCTCCCTACCTCGGGCCGGCCATCATCTATGAGGTATTTTTACAGGCTAGAAACGGTACCGTTCCTCCCGAACAGCGAGGCAGAGAGGTGAAAATAAAAACACTAGCGTCGCGTAGTGAGAAAAATGTGCTTTTCTTACAATCGTATCATGGTTGTATCTTATGCAGCGGCTTCTCACTTGCGCGAAATACAGTTGAATCCCGCCGTTTCTAGGAAACGTCAGATTATCTTGGCAGGTTCTTAGTCACGTGGTAGGGTGGAAATAAAATCTACGCTGTGTTTACCCGGGGTAGACTTTTCACTTCACCGAGCGGTGAAAATAGCAGCCAAGCTAATTTCACCCTACCGCGGTCCTTACTTAAATTCTTAGTCACGTGGTAGGGTGGATATAGCCTCTACGCTATTTTCACCAAGGGTAGGAATAGGCTTCCGCCTATTTCTACCCGGGGGTGAGAATAGTGACACTCATAAAAATAACCACAGACTATAGAGCTATTTCAGTGGGGGGAAAATTTCGTCTGCTACGAAAATTGGGCCTGCCTTTGAGAGTGTAGGGCGGACATTTTGTGAGGGTTTTCTCTATGGGCAAATAGCATTGGTGACGTAGCCATTACCCCCTCTGAAATAGCTCTATAGCTGAGTTTTAGCTGACACATTGCTCGACTATATGGTCTTTGTATAGATGCTCTAATGGCAGCCCTGCTACTCCGAAAATGGCGAACGCCATCTCCTCAAAAAATAACTCGTGCTAAGAGGGGGATGAATTGACCGTTTTTTTTTGAATTATCGAGCAGTACAATTAAAAAAAATCGAAAAGATAATTTCAACGCGGTTACAAAAAAAGGGTAGCATCCTTCTACTAAATTTTTTCTTCGACTAAAAAGTCCCCGTTCCCGCGTTGTCCGTATTCAATCTATATCTATATAAATCAAAGTCCTGACTGACTGACTGACTGACAGACTGACTGACTGATAATCAACGCCCAGCCCAAACCGCTTGCCCTAGAAGGCTGAAAATTTGCAGGAACGTTACTCATAAGTAGTAGGCGCGTACTAAGAAAGCTTTTTCCAATCCACCGCCATCTTAAAAAATGGCGCCCAGAAATGTAAAAAATATTCTCTATGCAATTAAGTACGTGCGATTCAAGCGATTTCACATATATTTTGTACACTGGTTTGCTTTAACCTTAAGACGGGCTGAATGGTCATTCGGGTTCGATTTTTCGCCCTCTTTTAAAATGGCGCCCAGAAATGTAAGGAAATATTCTCTATGCAATAAAGTCCGCGCGTTTCAACCGATTTCACAAATATTTAGTACAATGGTTTCCTTTAACCTATAGACGGGCTGAAAGGTCTTTTGGGTTCGATTTGTTGCCATCTTTTAAAATGGCGGCCAAAAACTTAAAAACCCTTCTTTATGGAATAATGTCCGCGTGAAAAGTAATAAAAAATATCCCGACGGGCTGACGGACTGTGCCGAGTGCCTTCGCTCCTAGGGTGCTACAAAAATATTAGTCATCAGTAACATCTACACATTCTTTATATCATTTTAGATGGAAGTTCTTATTACACGCGAGCGACGCCGCGGGTAACGGCTAGTACAATGATAAAGCCCAAAAAAAAGAGAGGAACCTCTTTAGAGGTAATGTTACTATGGAAAAAAAACCAGGAAAAGGAGTTCGAAACTTTCAAAAAAACAAGCTGGGTTTTTCTGCAGTCCTTTAATATTGCTCCATGCTGGTGCAGGGCTAGAGACCGCTAAAAAACTACATAATTCTTTCGAGGTGTTTTTATTCACTCGGTCTATACCCGTCTTTTTGTGAAACCATATAAATAGGAGAAATCACAAACAAAGCTGTAGATAGTGACAGCTGTGTTTAATTACGGGAGTTCTTTTTTTTAGTAATTTTAATGGCACGAGACGCTCTAAAGGACATCTCCAATGCACGCCAAGAAGGTCAACGTCAACCGAAAGCCCTAACAACAGCTCCCCCGACTTTCAAACCTCAAGACGTTTTGTTGAACGAAAGCCCATCTAGCTCGTCCACAACAAATAAAAGGTAACAATAAATTTAGCGAGCTATTTTGCTTAAGAATTTCCAAGATATCTGCGGACTTAAAACCCAAAGAAAAACTTTGTAAACCGGTCTAAGACTATTCTGTGTCGATGCGTTGATGAATTTCTTTCTCCTATTATGAGAATGTTTGATCTAAAATCTATACGTAAACCGTTCGGTTCTGACTACCGTGAGTAGTCCATTTAACTTTAACACACCGTTACCACTTAAGTAGCCTCAATTGTTCCATGATTCGTCACTTCCTGAAACTTGACTAAGTCCATCCTGGTCGCACCAGTACTGAAGTACAAAAATAAAGAGCTTGTGTACTTCATGTAATTCGTTTAGGTTTAAGTATAACCAGAAGTAAGATCAGACTAGAAGTACTGAGTTAACCAAATTCTTCACTTGGGGAAAGTGAATATTCTTGATAACACAACAACGGTTGGCCCTCTGGTAGCGGTTTCTAAATTTTCCCTCCAAAACGTGAGACGCTTGTGGCGGTAGACGGCCGAACTAGATTCCAGCACCCGCGTTCGTGTTCCGCGGCTTTGGGTTGAGGGGAAGGGGGTAGGCAATTTTTTTGGAACTCGAACATTTTTTTCTCTAGTGTAGGCGCGATGGAAGCGGCACGAAATCCTCAAATTTGTTCACTAGTGCCAGGTTCTACTACCAATGCTAGAGCTCTTTACTTCTAGTCTTATCTTACTTCTGGTAAAACTTTGTATGTATAATATTCTGAACCTATGTCTTAAGAGAACCAATCCTATTTTAATGTCATTCGTGTCGGTTTAAACATAAATTATTTTTTGAATATCTGGATTATTCTTATATACATGGATTTTAAGGACAGGCGTGTTTTAGCGATTATGAATCGAAACTTCTATAAACAGTTTAAATATAATTTTTTCTTTCTTTCATTTTTTAAGAGTTTCGAAGAACACGAGACGTATGAGGGAGAAGAGGCAGAGGAACTTTCGAAGAAAAGAGAACTTTACAATCTACATCTTTAAACTTTTAAAGGAACTCGAGCTAGAAGTGTCCATTTCACATTCTGGTATGGCGGTAATGGACGACTTTATGAACGATATGTTCACGAAAATAGCCAGGGAAGCAGCCGATTTGTCTCGCCTCAATAATACATCGACTTTGACCAGCCGAGACGTAATGGCTGCTGTCAAATTGATTTTCCCTGGTCAACTGGCAACAAATGCAATAGCTATGGCAAATAAGGCTTTGGAACGATACAATAAGTCTTCCAATTAAACGATAAACTGGCGGTTTCTTTAAGTTAATTTTCTGATTCATTTGTATTTTAAATTTGTGTGTAATTTTCTTTTGTAATAAACTGGCGCTTTTAAGTTAATTTTCCGATTCATTTAGTAAATAGATTTAAATATGGTTGTATTCTAAATTTGTGTGTAATTTTTTTTTTGTATAAAGCCGTTTTTATCAAAGTACATCCAGAACACAGGGCACTTGATAGTATTACACTAAGTAACGTTACAACAATAAGTACGGTAATTCCCTGTCTGTAATTTTTAACTTCTTTTGAATTTCAGTTTTCCATATTATCAGAAGTCCATTAAATTAGCCTAGAAAGTGAACAATTACAATGGCTGGTATAGCGTACGTCTCTGCTGGGATAAAAACTCCTTCTAGCTCCATGGATAGGGAGTTAAATTTTTCACCCTTTCCTAACACCAAATGTGGATGAGAGGAAAAGTATGAAAATGGCCAAAAGTCGCGAGTCATTAGAGTTTCGCCGTAGTTGACCGTTTTATTGGCGTAGCTATACTGGGCCTGTTCACTCCCTTAAAATAGGTCTTGTGTACGTCGTGTTAATTCGCGGTTACGCGGTTACCGTCGTCTGCTATTGTGTATGCTAGAACTTCCTCGACTTGTGCTTGTAGTCAGGAGAGAGTAGCTGGTCGTGTTTTAAAAGGTATTTCAAGGTATAATATGGATTTTAGTAAGGTTAGTGAAGCAATAGAAGAGCAAATAAAACTAGATACGTTTAAAACAAATCTCGGTAATTTAGCTATAGCGCGAGCAGCTTGCGTCGTGATGCGCGTGATCAAGTGGGCTATGGTTAAACCAAGGAGTATAAATGTCTGAACTACTTTCAGTCGCGAGTTTGCAAGTCCATCAGTCACTAGTAGGCTAAATAGTTATTGGCGAAACTTTGATGTCCGCGTTTTTTAACACAGGCTCTATGGCCATTGTCATACTTTCCCTCTCATCCACATTTGCTAACACAGAAATCTCGAGCTCCTCTCTAGGAAGACTTTCTTGACGTGAGCGGGGCGTGACTTCTTCAGCCCATGAACGCTGGATCTCTAAATGGTAGATTGTTTGCTTTATAAAAAATTAAAAAAAGGAACGGCCACGGTTGTTAAAGGGAGAGTGAAGTAGAAAATGAAGTGGTTTTTTTTATCGATTCTTCTACTTATTATAAAAAGGCAGGGGGTTACGCGATTGGTCGGACGTCCTTATTTAAAATTATCCTTTAAATCTGAACCTAATTTGAATTTTAAAATTATTCGGAAGTATTTCCTGAATGTTTGGCTATGCAGACTGGTCTTGTAATTAGTAGAAGTATCGATAAAAAATCACTTGATTTTCTATTCACACTCCCTTTAAATAGTTTTTTTCAATAGGTTTATGAAGAGTCATAAAAAACTGAATGACCTTGACTGTTCCAAAATTCACACCCCCATGCCTTCTCCTATGCTAAAGAGGGCTCGGTTTTACAGTGGAAGGAGGCGTTTTTTTGTTTTTTACGCAAATATTGTGCAGAATTTACCGCAAATTAATGTTACATTTCCCAAAAAATATTGTGACATTGCATTTGGAACTTTCTCAAATGTTGGTCTGGAGAGAGAGCTGTTCGCTCCTTTCCTGCCATTGGACAAAGTGCTAGCGAATAAAAAAGTTATCTCGTATGACATCACAGTCTCTTTAAGTTATTGGTAAAATGGCGCTAAGCTGAATGGGTCATTTGGTATTTAGAAATAATAATTGAATAAAGTAAAATTATTTATTTTCGTATGATTTTCCTGTAGTACCAAAAACGGATTCATGTACTAAGAACGTCTGATCATAGCTTTAGCCTCTGGCACCATCCTCTCATATTTTATTGAGAAACTTCGTCTGCTTATATTTCGGCTCCACCTACAAATTTTGCATATACCGACTTCTAGTGGTCAAAAATGCCATTCTTTATATATTCCTGGTTAAATATTTTTTCCGAAATTGCTGCTAATTGTGAAGGTGTGTGTTATAAATCCTGAAACTCAGCCGTAGTAGAAGGCCACATCATTCGTTAAAACAATTTTGATCCTATTGAATCAGTCATACTGTGATGTTACGTTATCATTTTATAAACTATTTGTTACCAACAGTGGATTGTTTAATTCATAAGTAACAGTGGTACTGGTTAATGCAGGAGGACAGTGTCGTTATATAATTTAATTAGTGAAATAATTTTCAGGTTTGCATCACAGATTATCTCAACGTAACCACGTTAGAAACGGAGGGTTACGTTGTTTGCTATTTCCACAGTCCACATTGCCGTTTGTTTATTGGTTTAAATTGCTATGAATTGTATAGGTATTTGATTTAATTACTGGTATTCAAGCTAAACTATAGAATAACATCATTCATTAACATATTGTATAGATAATCTTTACCACAAACCTAGCACAGGATATGATAAAAATTGAACGCAATTTATTGGAACGCAATGTGTTGGAAATAATCAAAAACTCCTCTAAACATTAGAATTAAGGTGAATTAATTGTTGAAAGTCATTTTATAAGCTTAATGAGCACTGACGACAAGTTAATTTCAACGTAATTAAGTATAATTAACGTGAAATTAAACCCCAAATATACATTTTTTGGATGAAAACTCCGATAACTCTTAAATGATGTTCTTGATTAAGATTGTATATACCCAAGCCGTTAGTAAAGCCCCATGTTTTCTCTTTCACACTTAAGCTAATTTAAATTATCTCCAAAGTATCTTAATAGGCGCGAAATTCAAAAGTTTAGCGTAAAATGAGAATCGAAAACTCCACTAAAAATTGCAATTAAGGTGATGCATACATTTAAACTCATTTTATAACCTAAATGTACACTGCCAAAACACAATCCTACGTTAATTTTATCTCAATTTAATATAATTAACGAGAAATTAAACCAAAATATACATTTTTGGATAAAAGCTCAAATAACTTTTAAATAAACTGTTTAATTATGATTAAAACTACCCAAACCATTGGTAAAGCCCAATATTTTCTATTTCACACTTAAGTTAATTTAAACTATCTTTAAAGTACATTAATTGCCGCGAAATTCAAAAGTTTAGGGTACCATAATGATGAATATATGGCAAAAATATTAAACTGCACTAAACATTGCAATTAGGGTAAAAAATTCAAATATCGTAGGACTGTGCTTTAATATATTTTGTTGCATTCAGGCATACAATAAAACATGAATTCTAAACATTTATTTACACCCTGTATAATTTAGTATGACATCTCCGGTTGGCAGTATTGGGGGTTTTACATAAAGGAAGCTGTTGGTCTGATCTCGACAACACTGTATATGTATACAGTGTACGAAACAAATATTTTTTTTCCATATTTCAAATACCGTCGTTTTTAAACTTCTTTCATAAATAAAGTACAACATTATTTGCTTATCGAAATCAATGTTTTTGAATATAAGTTAAATGTAATTAACGATACTTAAGTACTTCTTTAAGCAATTAGAAATAGATCAACCCCAAATGTATGACGGCAAAGCAAAAATAAAATTATTCAAATTTTAATTACAATAAGACTGAAGTGACAGATATTATGAAAAAACGTCTTGGTTTGGACCAAGGCCGAAAAAACAAACGATATGTGTGAGGTTTATCATTTGACTGAAGTTTCAGATATTGCAATTGTTTTAGTTATTTTTATCCATTTAATCCTTAATCAATATTAAATTCAATCAAATGATTTCACTGTTAATCGATCCATTCCCTCTAAATTAATTGAAAAAATTACATATCTACGCTTTTTCAAGAACAATTACATTTTCCGAAAACATTTTATCATGAAATTAATTATTTTGAAGGGATTTCGTGTCGTTGCTCACTAACTTGTAAGCACATTGACGGACATAGTTTTAATTGTTGCTGGCTTAACAAATTTTCAAGTTTGCACCAAAAAAGTTTAAATCTGTAGTAAGTTTCTGAGAAGAGTCAGAAGACTGATGTTAGAGAAAATATGATAAAGAACTTTTTTTCTAAAACTAATTTATAAACTAATGTCGTCTTCTTGAGACAAAGCAACAATGTTTATCCTGTGTGGTTTCGTTTAGTAGGTGGCTCTCTGTAGCACAGGAAAAATATGATATCGGTATAAATATAACCAGCAGTAAGATAAGGGACTAGAATTAAAGTGCCCTAGCATTGGTAATAGAGCCTAGCACTATAGTGAACAAATTTGACGATTTTATGCCGCTTACTACATCGCCAAGTGAAGAGTTTGGTTACCTCGTTACTTCTAGTCCCTTATCTTACTTCTGATATAACCAAAGGTAAGGGTAAAGATTACATAAAAAGAAATACTTCTCAGTACCAATGACTTGTTATATTCATTTCATGCGGAAATAATATGGGTATACACATTATTCATTACCAGTTATGCGAAGGTCACACATTACTCCGACCCCCCTTCCTCTATTTTCCCAATATAAAAAATTTTAAAAGCAGTGGTGTATGGGTCATCTGAGCCGTCGCAACACACTCAGCCAATAATACCATATAGTTCGAAACCTTTTCACATTAGTGACTCTCCGGGCTTGCCCGCCAACCTTAATAACCTAAAACTATAAAACATTCGTGTACATGAATGATTATGGTTGTGGCTTGTCACTCGCTAGCGCCTGAAGGACCGATCACTCAGTGTAATTTGTGTACATTTGTAAGTGAGAGACCATTTTAGAAATTACCTACAGAGAAACTAAAACACAAGGGTGATGGCGCCATTGGGGTCTTCTCTCTCTCTCGCCTTGAAGCACCGCTATAGGCAGAGCGAGTTGACTAGCCTCCTGCCTCTTGTGAACTTTGGCACCGTCTGGCGGTGACTCTTGGTGCGAGGGAGAATACCCCAATGGTGGCCTCGCCCCTGTTTGTTTTCCGAAATGGACTTTAAGCGTGCTAAAATGATTACGCGTAATACGTAACTGGTGTACAAGTAGCGCCAACAATGTAGAAAGGGGTGGTGACGTTTCAAATGAAGACTGAGTTATGACCAAGAAATTCTAAAGCACGGAGAGGGAAATTGCAGTGCAATCTTTTCTTCATAGAGGCGACAATAGAAATGTAGCATTTCGATTACATTTTTACATTTTCATTTCGAATTATGTCAAAGTTCGCTTGCTCTTTTTAGAAAGTCAATAGAATATTTCAAATATTCTATGTTGATACCTCAACACGTACTCCCTTCAAAATAATTAATTTCATGATAAAATGTTTTCGGAAAATGTAATTGTTCTTGAAAAAGCGTAGATATGTAATTTTTTCAATTAATTTAGAGGGAATGGATCGATTAACAGTAAAATCATTTGATTGAATTTAATATTGATTAAGGATTAAATGGATAAAAATAACTAAAACAATTGCAATATCTGAAACTTCAGTCAAATGATAAACCTCACACATATCGTTTGTTTTTTCGGCCTTGGTCCAAACCAAGACGTTTTTTCATATCTTCTTTGACCTCCCAGAATAATATGCCTTTTCCAAAATATTGTTGTTTATCTTCATTGACTTCGAAAATTAATATGCCTTTTCCAAATTATTGTTGTTTATCTTCATTGACTTCCGAAAATAATATGTCTTTTCCAAAATATTGTTGTTTATCTTCATTGACTTCCCAAAATAATATGCTTTTTCCAAATTATTGTTTATCTTCTTTGACTTCCTAGAATAATATGCCTTTTCCTAAATATTGTTGTTCATCTTCTTTGACTTCCGAAAATAATATGCCTTTTCCAAAATATTGTTGTTTATCTTCATTGACTTCGAAAATTAATATGCCTTTTCCAAATTATTGTTGTTTATCTTCATTGACTTCCGAAAATAATATGTCTTTTCCAAAATATTGTTGTTTATCTTCATTGACTTCCCAAAATAATATGCCTTTTCCAAATTATTGTTTATCTTCTTTGACTTCCTAGAATAATATGCCTTTTCCTAAAAATTGTTGTTTATCTTCTTTGACTTCCCAAAATAATATGCCTTTTCCAAAATACTGTTGTTTATCTTCTTTGACTTCCCAAAATAATATGCCTTTTCCAAATTATTATTGTTCATGTTCGTTGACTTTCCAAAATAATATGCCTTTTCCAAAATATTTTTGTGGTTATATTCATTGACTTCCCAACTTAGGTTAGGTTAGGTTATGTTTATTTTTATTATTTTAAGATTGTTTTGTAAAAACAAGTAAGGTTTCGTGTCCTTTAATGGGGATTGCGAACATAGTCATGCAGTGACGCACAGGGACAATTGCCAAATTGAGAGGTCATTACGAATTTTTAGAAGAAATAATGGAAAAATTATTGGCACGTACATGGCTCGACGCCTAAATGTCGCGGCGCCTAAATGTCACGGTGCCGAAATGTCGCGGCGCTCAAATGTCACGGCGCCTAAATGTCGCGGCGCCTAAATGTCACGGCGCCTAATTGTCTCGGCGCCTAAATGGCGGCGCCTAAATAACCAGCGTCTAAGTGGCGGCGCCTAAATGTCACGGACCGCCTGGAAAATAATTGATTCCTGCCGATACACTATCAAGAAGCCCATTACAAGAAGTTGGAAATAGCGAGCTCGAAGACGAAGTTGCCGCCCATATCCAATTGGTGACAGCTTGCATACCAGCATCGGATACACGTTTGGCTGCAATATGGGAAGAGCAGAAGCGAGACGCCACTTGTCAAAAACTTCATTTCTATACGAATGGAAGTTGGCCGACCAACAAGAACTTGCCCCAAAACCTCGCCAAGTACTATTCCTTTCGAGATGAAATAACGATACAAGAAGGCATGCTCATGAAGGGATCAAGGATTATCATTCCCGGGGCTCTTCAAGAAGACATTCTCGAAAGAATACATGATGGACATCAAGGCATAGCCAAATGCAGAGCGAGGGCAAAGACATCAGTATGGTGGCCTGGAATTTCGAAAGACATAGAACGAAAAGTCAAAAGCTGCTCAGCGTGCATTCGAGAGACTACTAAGCACAGGGAACCCCTGATACCAAGCGAATTTCCCGACAGGCCATGGAAAACTGTGGCGATGGATCTATTTTACTTGCATGGAAAATGGTACCTCCTGGTCACAGATCTATATTCAAGATACTTCGAGATCCGCCAACTACGAGATTTGTGTTCCAAAGCAGTAATCAATCACGTAAAGGCAATCTTCGCGACTCATGGAATTCCCAACACAGTTAAAAGCGACAATGGACCTCAATTCAAGAAAGCGATTACTTCCGAATTTCACCATTTCGCTAAAGAATACGGATTCTTACACGTAACGTCAAGCCCCATGTTCGCCCAAAGTAATGGCTTTGTTGAAGCGGCGGTGAAAATCGTCAAACAAATATTGAAGAAAAGTTCAGATCCTCATATCGCACAACACCCCTTGCTAATGGATATACGCCAGCCCAGCTACTCATGGGAAGAAACTTACGGTCCACGCTGCCTATCTCGGAGAAAGAATTAAATCCAGCTATCCCTCCCATGGAAGTGCTAAGACAACGAGAAGAACATCGTCGGCGTAAACAAAAAGAACACTACGACAAGGTTCATCGTGTTAAAACTTTAACCCCTCTTCAAAAGGAAGACAGAGTATGGGTCACAGACCTTAGAGTCGAGGCAACAGTAAAGGATTTCGCTGAAGAACCAAGATCGTACATATTGAACACTCCTAATGGAACCGTCAGAAGGAATAGATATCATCTAATACCTATGCCATCACAGCCGGTAGATCTAATCGACACGAACGGGACAAGAGCAAAGACCAGTAACTATGTTACGAGGATTCCAGCCCAGACGACGTCAGAAACGATACCGGAGATTCCAGCTCAGGCGACGTCACTAACGATACCAGAGACTGCAGCTGAGACGACGTCAGAAACGATATCAGAGGTTCCAGCTCAGGCGACATTGGAGATGGATCGGAACACATCCGCCGGGTCAAACGAATCAAAGAAGAATAATACTAGAGAACCCATGACTGCGCCCATGACTGAACGACTTAGCGATGAGGTTGAAGAATCAAATGCGATTAACGACGAGATCGTGAGACCTGCTTCAAATAATCAAGATACGGCGGTACGAACTAAAAGTGGTCGAATAAGTAAACCCCGAGCTAGATTAAATTTATAGAATACCGAACTAGATTAAAGATTAAAATTTGATTATATTTATCATAGGCTAAATGTACAATTGTAAATACGGATGTATACTTAGGGAAAGGGTGTAGAATTATGAACCGAACTGAACTGACCTATAATGAACCTACCCTAGATATTGTATATAAGCGAGCTATTACCCCCTTATTCGGGCAGTGATTACCTGGACGCGTACTGCGCTAGTACATGCATGATTTTATACGATTGTAATAAACGAACTTATTTAGTAAACTTAACTAGTGATTATTAATACGGTAATAACACAACATTATGGAACATGTGTTATAAACTAAAGACACTATTTAAACCCGAAATTTGGGCCTACATAGTGTCCCGGCCTGGCCATTTCAACCCAAAACTTGTGCAATAGCTATCCGTTCAGGGCAACCTTGCTCAAGCCTCACAGTTTCCCTGAATTTTACTTAGAACTATTTATTTCCCCGAAATTTCCAGGCTTGTACTAATCCTGGTTTAAGTACTTTCACTTACTTCGTTAAATTTTCCTATAGACGTTCTTGAACCTCGGGCGTGAAGATATCCCTGGCGTTACTTAATATATAAATTGCTTGAATAGCAATGACCATGCTAGAATTAACGAACAATTAAATGTAAGAATATTCCAATGCCTTACGTCATAATTACCCGAGTTCACACTTCTTATTATGGCAATCAAAAATCAAATTAGATTCGAAAACCGCAGTAATAAAGCAATTTAATCCTTTGGCTATGACCTTGCGGCATTCAATTTCCTGGCAAAGAACTACGGAAAATGTTAAGATTCATTTCAGAAGTTTATAGCATTAACAGCATCGACGTAAGTTTACAAGTGACATGTTCCATAAGTATGACACTTCCCATACTTCGCAATGCTAGAGACTTACAGCTCGAGCTAGTTCCAGAACGACGGAAGCGAGAATTTATTTTGCAGGACTTCCACCTTCCTATTTTAGTCTGCATTACTAAGCCTTTGACAGCGCCTTACCCTGAATCTATGACCTACTTCACTTTGTGACAACCTCTCAGTAACCAGTGGCAAACTTATGGAACATATCTTATGAACTTATAGAATCAGGGTTCATACAACTTTTGGAAAAAAATTTCCCTGAGTTTTCCAGGTCTTTCCCGTATATGGAGCATCCTATGGAGCAAATGTTAACGAAGGAGGGGGGGAGGGCAAATAGGACTATAACATACTAATAACGTTTTTCTTTGTGGTGATCCGAGCGCTCCGGAAAAAAAGTCGTCTTTCGTTGGTAAAAAACGAGCTGCTCCGAGACGGAGGCGCGTCTTACATTGACCCAGTCGCTCCCTCCCGTTTTGCTCCCGGATTGATCCCAACCCCTCCGACTAAATTTCTAAATTTCCCTGAATTTTACTAAAAATTCTAAATTTCCCTGAATTTTACTAAAAATTCTAAATTTCCCTGAATTTTACTAAAATTCTAAATTTCCCTGAATTTTACTAAAAATTCTAAATTTCCCTGAATTTTACTAAAAATTCTAAATTTCCCTGAGGTTTTTGTCAACTATTTATTTCCCCAATTTTTCCACGTTTGTATGAACCCTGTAGTAATACTAAATATAAGACCAATCTGCACAGTGAAACATTCAGGAAATAACAGAATGATTATAAAATTCAAATTAGGTTGAGAATTTTCATTTCACCCTCCCTTTAATAGTATGAAAAGTACAAATAAATAATAAAAGTCAATATTTACCTGCGACTAAATTTAAACATTCTACTTGAATATTTAAGACACCAGTCGCTGAACTGTTAATTTTATTCTTGAGAAACATCTCGCGCCACATTTCCAGCTTTATCTCCAGTCCAAACTTAGGTCCGGAGTTAATCCCCGCCTCTAAATTACAACCAGCATCTCATTGGCTCTTGAAAACTCACGTCAACACGACGCGAATGAGGAAAATGACGTATTTTCAGACTGAGGAGAGGCAGCGAAATGGCCCGACCTCCTTTTACGTCCCCCCTTGTATTTTGAAAGGGGGCCTGGGACTATGGAGCGCGATTACTTAGGCATTTTATACCTTCTCCCTAATAAACTAGATATCACTTCTTGTATGAACTTATGTACGTAGTACTTACACTGCTATACGTTAATTGTTTCTTAAAAAATGGTAAAATTATGGTTAGGGCGTCGATGCTCTTAATAAAATCATCGGAATGGCTCAAACTATTGGAGTCTACCCATTCAACCGAATACTATTGGAACGAATCCCATTCGTCCGAAAATTTCTAGCCAGTATTTTAAAATCTAGCCCATTGGCGGTTTTCTATTAAAAGGGAATATTTTCCCATTCAATCGAATCCCATTGCAACGAATTCCCTTCAACCGAAATTTCCAAGCTATTATATTAGTTTATTTGATTTCGAAGTGGTATAGTGGTAAAGCGTCGGATCGTCACGCAGAAAATCTTCGTTCGAATCTCCATCAGGAAGGTGAGTTTACTAAAATCGAATTATAAGTATAATTCTGAATAATCGACAATAATCTAATTTAATTTCCTTGCAGGTGCTGAATTTAGAAGGCGAATTTATAATTCAGCAGTATTAAGGATTTCACAACGAGAGATATAGCATTGTTAGGTTTAGTTACAAATTGGATGTTATAGCTGGGGTATTTTATTTTGGTTTTCTAGGTTAGGTTTGGTTAAGTTAGGTTAGTAATATTTTATAAATCATTTAACAAAATATTGATGTTTAGCTTCATTGTTTTCTCAAATAATATGCCTTTTCCAAATCATTACTTTTAAGTTAGGTTAGGTTTGGTTAAGTTAGGTTAGTAATATTTTATAAATCATTTAACAATGTTACGCCTTTTCCAAAATATTGATGTTTAGCTTCATTGACTTCTCAAATAATATGCCTTTTCCAAATCATTACTTTTAAGTTAAGTTAGGTTTGGTTTGGTTAAGTTAGGTTAGTAATATTTTATAAATCATTTAACAATGTTACGCCTTTTCCAAAATATTGATGTTTATCTTCATTGACTTCTCAAATAATATGCCTTTTCCAAAACATTACTGTTATGTTAGGTTTGGTTTGGTTGAGTTAGGTTAGTAATATTTTATAGATCATTTAACAATGTTACGCCTTTTCCAAACTATTGATGTTTAGCTTCATTGACTTCTCAAATAATATGCCTTTTCCAAATCATTTATTTTACGTTAGGTTAGGTTTGGTTAAGTTAGGTTAGTAATATTTTATAAATCATTTAACAATGTTACGGCTTTTCCAAAATATTGATGTTTATCTTCATTGACTTCTCGAAAAATATGCCTTTTCCAAAACATTACTGTTATGTTAGGTTTGGTTTGGTTAGGAGGAAGTCTCTTCCTCTTTGGAGCGGTTATACACTTCAAGTAAGTGTATCCCTTATGGAATGAAAAAATAAATATATAAAACGATCAAATTATAACTCTATTTGAGTCTTTTTGGGTATCCAATATTGGGTTAATTGGAATAGGAGAACTAGGAATTGGGTTGAATGAGGTTTGGGTAAAAGAGAATTGTGTGTTTTAAATTGGGTGAAATAAGGGGTAACCTTAATTAGTACCCAAAACGTTATAAGTGCAATATGATCTTTCATTTTTCATATATTGACGTACAAAATATAAAAACATTAATTGGCTAAAACATTTTTATAAGAAGATAACTATAGTGGCTTTTTAGACCAAATTATTGCAATAATTTACCGCCAAATTCGGCTACATTTCGGTCGAATGGGATTCTGTCGAATAGGTTTCTGTCGAATGGGTTTCGGTCGAATGGGCCAGGAGCAAACTATTTATTCGAATTAAAAACCTGCCAAGTCTCTCGTTCTCCTGAAGAACAAGACAGAAGAATTACTATAGCAACATAAAACAACCGACTCATTCTTCAACTTACAAATTCCGTGAAATTCATCGCATCCAAATTTGTAAAAGCAAAGAAATTTCTAAGACATCCCAAAGCAATTTCAACAAACGTATTATTTTTCCTAAAAAAAGTTTTTATCTAAATTTATATTCCTTATAGGAAAAATAGAATTTTTTCCCCGGAATTATAGGATTTTATAGGAGAAAACGTGTTTTTATAGGAAAATATAGAAATAATGCTCATATATAATATTTTGGGTTAAACTATGTAGAAAAATCTCAAAAAAAATTTACAAATTGGATTTAACTCTGAAAAGAGGAACTTAATTAAAAAATAATATTTGAAAATCCCAAGCAAACTCCGCAATGATATCGATAAAAGAGCTAAATACGAAAACTTTATAATTAAGTAAAAAAACTAAAAATTATAGGACCTTTCATGAAATTACAGAATAATAGACGACAGGTTCAAAAATATAGAATTTTTAGGAATTATAGGACCACTACGCTACAGTAGCCGCGGCAGCTAACTCAAATCCTCGACTGTAAGAGTGGCATTTGTTTAAACTAAACCTCAACCGCGACTTGCTTTAATAATATATTTAGCGGCTGATGCCAAAATTAAATTTTTTAATGAATTTCATTTTCACATTTTCAACTTTTAGGCATATTTAGTATCAGCAAGAAGTGATATCTAGTTTACTAGGCCAGGGAGAAGGTATAAATTCGCCACATTCCCAGCTTTATCTCCAGTTCAAACGTAGGTCCGGAATTAATCCCCGCCGCCTCTAAATTACAAACGGCCGCATCCCATTGGTTCTTGAAAACTCGTTCTTGAAAAACATGGAAGTGTTAAAAGACGCCATGAAGGGCATGCAAGGTCATTTCCTCAAATACTTCGTCATGGACAGTTGCAAAATGCCCCCTTTCCCCAATGGACTCTTCCACAATGTCGGTGTTGGTTGGCTTGAAATGCTCAATTCAACTGTCCAATTTCACCAATCATTCTTTTCTTGTACTAACGGATGTTGGTGATGTGATGTAACCACGCCCCCTCCTCCCCCTTTCTCTATATCTTCCCAGTGACGTCACACGATGGTCAATTTATCATAAATATCATCATTTCGTTATCATTGTTATATAAATATTTCCAAGCATTAATTATATTATCGAATTATTCTTTTAAGTGTGGGGGAGGGGGGGGGGAAACACGTGGGGCTTAAGGTTACTCACTTACTCGGTTAATGATGAACTGTGTTTGTTATCCAATTCCGTGATTAAAGGTTTTGGTTGTGATCTGATGAAATGTTTTTGCATTTTTCCGTGATAATGTTTGATACGAAATCCAGGTTCAGCTAGTTAATCTATTTCTAACTTGGAATAAAATAAAACTTTTTGTTTCTTTTACGCATGGTCGATATTTTTTTTATTTTGAGGGAATGTTTTCCGACTTTCAAATGAGAAGGAAAATAGAAACTTTCACCCTTGACCTTAGGGTACGGTCACTTCTTATTTTGCTAAGCCTTTGTATTTCTGCTGCTGTAATAACATCAACGGAACGTTGCTAACAATAGCGTTTTCTTAGACGACCTGTTCTTGTAATCAGGGTTTGGTTTTAAGGCATTATCGGGAATGGGGATTTTCAAATTTGCAATTACCGAATATTCAATCAGCTGATGTTCAAAATAGAACGACATTTGAAATATCTCCATCTCAACTGTGTAATGATGACACTTTGAGATGTACATAAGTAAACTCGCGACGCTTAGACCAGGATGACGTCAATAGAGGGATGTGATACAAGCTCCTCCCCTGGTCTTAATAGTCCAATTTAATTTAGGATGATACCCTCTATTGTTACAATTATTTAAATTTAAACTAAGGCTTAAGAACCATTATTCGTATTCCAGCAATTTTAATGAATTTTTTCATATATAATTTATGATTGTCTGCGAAAAAAATGTTAGAATTTCTTCATCCATTTAATTACAACTCTAAGCCTAAATGTTGGTTTCGAAAACTTTATGTGACACATTTATTTTCAGGCTTAAAAACTAAACCTTGGAGAATTAGGGCCTAGACTAAAGTTTGAAATTGCTGAACCTTCCCCAACCATTTATTTTTAGTTGTCTTCAAAATTAAATGGGGCTGAATATTTCTTTTCCAGCTAAGCCTTAGTTTTTACATACTGTAATGGGGTAATATACGACAACCCCAGAAACGTCCTTAGGGTGAAGCGGGGGAAAAAAAAAGAAATTAAACAGAGCCTTAAGTATTTTCCTCGTCTAATTGAAATTTCATTCCAAAAGACAAACTCTGAAAATCCCACAGACGTGCTTAACGACTGGAAATATTAACATCCCATTATTTCTGTTACTTTGTTTAGGAATAGCTGGAAGGTGTCTGACAGTGAATATTAGGCCTAACTATAACCCTAGAAGTATTTTGAAACGTGGCAAAATGCTCCTATAATTCCCCTGGCTTTCCGAGATAAATTTGGGATTTAAATAATAATAATTAATGGGCTACCTACCTTAAAGGTTACCTTGGTTTTATGACTAAGACTGCTGTGTTTTTTGAGAAATATACGAATATTTGAAGTAGGCTTAGTCTACCCGAGTCTTCGAAGTTTGTAATTAGGCTTAATTAGTAAGTTTTCGAAATTGACTTATTTTTTGTCTATTCAAAGTTTGGCATTATAATTAGGTTTAATGAATATGTTGTCAAGTTGGGAATTTAGGCTTAATGAATATGTTGTCAAGTTGGGAATTAAGGTTTAATGAATATATTGTCAATTTTGGAGTTTAGGCTTAATGAATAAGTTGTAAAGTTGGGAATTTGGGCTTAACGAGTTATTATTTTTCAGTTTCTGAATTTAGGCTTAACGAGTTATTATTTTTCAGTTTCTTAATTTAGGCTTGACGAGTTATTTTTTTTTAGTTTCTGAATTTAGGCTTAACTATTCATTATTTTTCACTTTTCAGTTTTAAATTAAACAAAAGTTCAAAATATTGTCGCTTGATACGATTTTCTTTCAATTTGATATTTTCCAGGTTGTGAAAATGTTGGTGGTTGTCGTGGCTGTTTTTGCCATTTTCTGGTTGCCCTATCGTTTGCTCGTAGTCCACAACTCGTTAGCGGAAGAGCGCTACATGGAACTGTGGTATTTGATGTTCTGCAAGCGCCATCAACCCGATTCTGTACAACGCTATGTCGATCAAGTTTCGACGAGCTTTCAAACGGATGCTATCGTGCAATCGACATCGCCCTGGTCAAAGGAGCAGCCGAAACAGAACTCAAACTTTCTATACTAGCGTGGCTATACCAGCCGCTGGTTTCTCGCTGGGAGTCAATCACCAATTGCTTAATAACGGACACAACAGATCGGTATATACTACTTCATTTATAATAATTTGCAGTGGTGATTGGGCAATGAAATGACTCGGCGGATAGATACAATTAAGGGAAATGCCGATGCTATAATTTAAAATGCACTGATAATGCCACGAAATTCACGCATGCCCAGTAGAGCTATATTTGATGGAATATCACCTTGACATAGACCACGCCCCTAAGTCGTAACGCATTGTCCATCCCATAAACTTTGAAACGATGCGTTGTTCCTTTATTTTCCAATTTGTATTTCTCGTAATTATTAAGATGATAATTGATAATTAACTCAAGTTATTTCTAATTTGTAGGCCTATTGGAATGTTAAGTATACAGAATTCCTCCATCGGAAGTAAATAGTCGCAATGTTTCGGAGAAAATAAGTTGTGTCTTGTATGATCTCTCCCACACTGTGCACTCTGGAGAGCTTGAGGAATATTAATGGGTTTTGAAAATGAAATTTTAAATACGGTATAGAGTGTCGACTCAAAAGTTATAATGATTGGGTCCAAATATAAGACGTATAATCAAAACAAACGAAAACCAGAAAATGTAGTTCCTAACTTCAAAGACTTAACTCTTCATTGAGGAAGCCGAACTACAGGGGAAAACAACTCAAAGCTTTTCCTACGAGCCCCTGTAAAAATCCTTGGCTGCAATACATTGGTGCTACAGTAAAAATTTCGTGTTTTTCATATAGAAGCTTTTTTAAACTATTACAAAGTTTTCAAATAAAATAAATGAAACCACATCAAAGACCACAAATTAAAGCTTTGAATTATGAGCAATGAAAATTGGGAACACGGATAACTTTCTACAATGCATTGGAACATCGAAAAAGTGCTCATAAGGGAAGCATACGCGTAAACAATATCTAGAAACTACACCACGAAACGACAAGCCTTAAAATCAAACCTTTTCTTTCACCTTTGAACATCGATGATCAAATGGAACGATCTGAAATACGGACTTTTTCGGAACCAAGTTGAATTTTCATGTCATGTTTATTTGAATTAGGTATACATGAAATATACATTTAGACCTTATACGGTACTAGCATCGCTGGTTATTAAAAATCACCTTAAAAATATAAACAGCTAGCGGAAATTCTATTGAAGAATTTTGGAAAAATTTAAACGAAATTAATATTTATATTAGAGAAACTATCTTGGACAATTATACGACGTAGCTATAACCATATCACGACCGTGGCGTGGACTAAGTAGAAGCGAAACGTTTGAAGAATTCAATGAAATAGCGTCACAAGAATACTTATATATAAATATTTCACATTTTCTTTTTTTTTCTTGAGTAGTGGGGAAGGGGGTGTTATACCGATATAGAAACTCGAATATTTTTTTTTATCAATTAACTTTAGTCCTTTTAAGACATAACTCGTCGTTTCATGTTGAAAAAGCCTCGGTTTGATGTAATTAATACCAAATTACTTCATCACAATAAAAACAAGACATTTTTTTGACGATTAAAAAAACCAAAAACCACTCAATAACTTTCAAGTTATTCGACTCCGTGACGATATAAAATCCAAAACCACCGAGTAACTTTTGTCGCATCCAATTTGGGCGTAAATCATTTCAATTTTGAAGCCCTTTACCCGTCGTAATCACTAGCAAAAATGTACAAATTTGTCCTCGTCTGTCGAATTTAGTTCGAGTAAATAATCGAACCAGTGAATATCACAAAGTTTTGACCGGACTTGAAGACGTACACACACACACCCATCACAAATCGAGCTTTCGAGATACGTAACGCAACGTCGGTATAAACGGTTTAGTAGTCACGTTATCACGAACACCACTTCCGATTTGGATCACGTACAGTAACTTCCGCGGAAATAGCCGCCCGTACACACTGGAAATGGAATATACTAACTAGTAACCCGCCCGAAAGGAAGATAGTTTGTTCCAAGAGTAAATAAATGGGTTGGTAGAAAGATGACCGCATCGCACGGTTCTCGTATATTTGTGTTTTTGGTTGAAAGAAAAAGGTTATATTGGAAACCATCGGGGTTGTTGGTTGTCTGTCTGTCTTCTCTCGTATCAAAGAGATATCTTATAACTAAGCCTAGGAATCATACCTCAGGATTGGAAGTTTTGGTGTCGTATAACGTCAGATCAATTTGTTCAGTATGATGAACCGGTGAAGGGGTGGAGTCACCGGAAAATTGTTGGCTTCTTACGGCTCCTCGACCCTGAGATAGAACAAAAAGAAGCCGATATTGTTTTACTGTTCAATACATTTAACTTTAAATATACTTCGTATAAAGTTTAAACGTTAAATTATCTACAGTATAACTGCCTGGGAATATAGGCTAGTATAAGACTTATTTGGGGATTTAAAGAGCAAATAAAGGTTTTGAAAAAAGTTGGAATTCAACTCTAAAATAGGATAGCGTCACTGTTTTCTTCAAGTTGACTTTATACAATAGATTAGGCCAAACATTTTTTAGGCCTAATAATCGTATAAAAACGCGCAAAAGTCAAGAACTTTCTCTCGAAAAGTCTCGGAAAAGAAGTCTGTTCTTAGAAAATATGTTTTTTTAGGGATTGTGAAAATGTCCATATATATTTCTAGTAAAACTGAAAAAGAAAATAAATGCAGTTGAGCAACCATAAAAGGCAACGGTAAATGCGGTCCTTGTTGTTTCAGTAAAAAAAAAAATTTGAAAAGGTGAATTTACATTTAAATAACCTCAAACAATTCGGTGAAAAACTAACTAAAACCAAATATGTCAAAAAATAACATCAATTTTCTTAACTTTAATGAATTTTTTTTTCCTTTTTTTCGGGGGGGGGGGGCTTGTTGGGACAAACAATGGAGGGCATCAAAAGTATATAGAACAAAAACAAAAAGTACTCTTCGTTGACACTTTCTGGCGCCGTGTAATAGGAGAAGACCCTCCTTTATCCCAGAATAGTGTCTAACCCTCTTTGCGTATGCTTACCTTCCATACGGTGGCACAGGGAACAAGCCGTGAATTGGCTGAAAAAATAGCAGATTCTAGCAAAGACTAGTACCAAAAATTAACGTTTGGGTCATCAGCATCATGTACTACTTCCTATAAACCTATGACGTCAAGAAACTCTTCCCTTATTGGTTAATTCGTGAAAAGGGGATGAGAGGAGGGTAATTTGCTTTTCAGTTAACACGTCGTCTACAGCCAAAGGCAGGGAATTGCTACTTTGTGTTTTTATATCTATGCACTTTTGCTGGCATGGAATTGTTTTTACCACAACCAATATTACTTGGTAAAAATGAACAAATTCTGGATCTAATGTTTTCCTTGAAGTCCTTTTACAAAAACCTATTGTATTCGACCAGCCCATTGATAAATAAAAATTCCGAAATATTCTTTGATCTTGACTCGGTTGGTTTTGAAGAAAAAGAATGCCGCAATTCCGTTTTCGGAATTAAGCGCGAGAGCTAGGCCTAGTTTTCTCTTTCAAATTAAAAGTAAGCTCCAGATGTTTGTCGTTGCCCTAAAGAGTGACTAATGAGCATCGCGGGAGACCAGAATATAAATAATTGATGTTTCTTTTTTTAAGTATCTATAGTTTTTCTTCAACATCAATCATTTAAATTCTTAACTTTAAAACTTAATTCCACTAAATCGGGAGTTATGTCGCATTGTTGTCCACTTTGTTTTTTTACCACTGGCGCAATTTCGGAAAAAAATATTTAACCACGAAAATAGAGATAAGAATAACATTTTCGATCTCTGGAAGTCGCTATATACAGAATT